>NC_092705.1:3845824-4145824 GCF_964275005.1 Diadema setosum
CATATCGTTTTGTGCTTTTGGATTTTAATCGAGCGTCATCTTACGAATTAAGGTGTGATTGATTGATAAAAACAACAGCAACAACATGACACGCACACTTCACTCAAAAGCTGTAGGATACCTACTGACAACAACCCGTAACGCCATGTCGGGATCAGACCCATTCCTACTGGTAAGAAGAGAGTGTGACCCGTGCTAATCGCGCAGGCTCTTAGGTTCCATGACATTTGCTCCTGCGACAATTGCTCCCATGAAATATCTGTAGGCTAAGCCCAACATAAAACCTACTCAAACGCATAACCCTCACCCTAATCCTAATCCTCACATCAAAATAAACCTGAAACCCTATCACAACCCTAACCCTAACCCTAAGTCCTTGGAGAAAATAAGACCGGAGCAATTGTCGCGGGAGCAAATGTCGTGTCACCGGCTCTTATGCTGAAAGTTGACACGTAAGTGATTGTAAATGAGCTGTAAATTATCCCAATGCAAATGCCAACCTCCATGACTCTTGTCGAAAAGTGAGCCGCTTGAAGAGGTGAGCCCGTAATGTTGGGGTGAACGGCAGCAGTAGGGGTGATATTCGAAACTGAAAGGTTAATGGAGCTTAAAGGCATTATTTGCCATATTCAGATAAAACAAAAACCCAACTTTAGTGCTTCAAAATTATAGTTCTAAAATGCTGATTACGGATAGAAACAACCAATATAAAAATGTTCATCAGTATAAGCAATACTGAATAATGTTAGATATACAAAATGTGAACAATAGTTTTGATAAAATTGTTCGTAGAATAAACCGCCTAATGTCTAAAGTTATGGTTTATTGAGAAAAACGGTGATGTCTCCTTTATGTCTCCTTCGTTTTGTGATACAACTGACCTACACATATGTATCACAATAATGTGATAACTCGAACAATTTGTAAATCACTGCTCCTAATGGTAAACAATGCCTTTAAACTGGGAGCAGTACTAATGGTACTTTGGCATTTGTGGAGATTCGTCTTTTCAAATAATTCAACACAATTTCCACCAAAGACAAAAAAAAAAAGAACCCTTTAGTAATAGTAAGAACGTGAGTCAAGAATGTGAGTCAAGTTGTTCGACAATTCCGGTGTATTTAACGATGATGGTAACATTGTCTCATTAATCCCCCAGTATACAAAATGCACAGGACAGAGTGGATCGGTGAGAATGAGATGCACGAGTTTAACTTTGGAACTGTTTAAACCCACGAGCTCACCGAACGGGTTTTAGACTGTTTCCCGAGTTAAATGAGAGTTAAACGAGAGTTCTAACCAATCCACGATGTATACCTGTGCATCATTCGTTTTATAAAATGGGCCAGTAAATTCATAAAATTCCATCATTTCCCCATCATGCGTCCAGAACTCCTACAATATTATACAAGGCTTGAGCCATGCGTTCGGATTTTACCGGACGCATGGCTCAGTGTTGATCAGTAGAAATCAATGCGTGATAATCGACTTATCAGATTGCAGATACTCTAAAGTCCGTTTTATAATAAGCACTGCCATCAAAAAGTACTTTGTTAACATGATTGACTGCCATTATTAGGCAACAATTATTATCATATAACAGTATCAAGGAGGAAATATGTGGCGTGGCATAGGACATGAGCCTGACAAGATTCGAACCAAAATCCTGCCGCGGTCAGAGGTGTATACTTTTATTACAAACCTCTTCAAGCATCACGTGCAGAGGATCCTGCTTCGTTAATAGAGGAGCATTGTTTTTAGCTGCGCTTAGTACGATGTAGAATTTTTTTTTTAAATCACTGTACATACACCACACCAGACCTGCCAAAATGTTATAGTACGACTTTACACTCAGAGGTGGACTGTACTTTACAAAACGAAGAAATAACCATGTATGACCCACAAGTTTGACATACTGATATCACTTTAATTTGACATCTCTGATAAGAGACAGAGGAAATAATTCTTGTCAAGTCTACTGTCGAAGGGAAGTCATGGGGTCAAACGGGGTCACATTCCATCTCGAGTGTTCGGATTTTTGGTTTTATAAACCCAGAGGATCAAAAAAAAAAAAATCTGCATTATTATTGTGACACTTGAAAACAGAAGTTCATTTATCAAAAAAAAAAAAGAACAAACACATCATTAACCTTTGATTTATGAGAAGCATTTTCATACATATCGTTTTTTCTCTTTTTTCCCCTTTCTTTCTCTATTTATTTTATTCGTCCCTTTGATTTTGCTTTTGAGACTTTGTTTTTTGACACCTGGAAAATGTTACCGTTTGTGTAGGCAAAAGTGGTGGTCGTTAATTTCCCCAAAGTACTTTGTGATGTTTGCAAGGCATTTGCGCCGACATTTGCCTCAAATTGAACATTCACCAAATAGTTCACAAACTATAATAAAAAGATAAGATTCGAAGTTTCTGGATGGTCGGAACATTCTGCAAATAAAATTCCGGCATTAATGCTTACACTTACGCATGAACACTAACACTTTACACTGTACACTATGTACTACACCATAAACACTAACACTAATACTAACACGCTGATTGACACTATCCCCAGTTTTCTTTGATTTGCCCTGTGACTGTTGCCTTCAAGAGGCGTCTCAACACCATAGACCTTTCAAATGGCGTCTTTTGTGATTGTTCTCTTATTTTGGAGAGAGCGGCTTGCTCTGAAAAAAGAAATGGAACGTGGTGAACTAAAGCAACAGACTTATTCTGTTGAAAACTAATTCTGTTTTTTTTTTAATAGCTTTACATCATTAGGAGAGTCAAACACGAATTTTAGGCACCCCCTGGAAAAAAAAATGGGGGGGGGGATAACGGACGTTTGCGAAAAGTGAGGACTGTAATTGGATCCTTACCGGCCTTCTTCCTTACCTGCTCCACCTCAGACAAAAATATACCGAGCCATGATAATTAATTGAAACTCGAAGGAAAACAAATGTTTGGACATCTAACCATCTCCCAACACATCGAGCTATTTTAACCCACTCCAACAATATTTACTGATATCGATGAAACTGTCAAGAAAGACTAACAAATCGGCTTTCTGCCCCAAAAGTGTTCGTGCCGATATACTGGACAAACAGATCGAAATTCAAGCCAGCAGGTGTAATAGACGCTACAATACTACGTGGTTCATTTCCTTTCTTTCATTGTGCATATTTTATGTACATGTATATATGGGGGAAATAATATGGTTATATTATGGCTATACTTAAACGGTTATAAAAATACACTAAGAATAGACTAGACCTTACGGAGACAATATTGTGTCTCCTTAACGTTTTCAACTATTACACATCCCATTTAAGCCGTGCTTAACTGCTGACAACGTTCAGTACACATTTCTATACACTGTCTCCCTCAAGCTCGACCAAAATTAGATATTGCGTATTGCAATACGTTTTTGTTTATTTGTTTTGGTTCAATCTTAATTGCAAATTTTTATGCAACTTTTTTTTTTTAAAGAATACAGCATACAAACAAGAATACATCTAAAATGACATCGATTTGAGTAAGAATAACAACTTCTAAATAAAATCAAGTGTGTCAAACAACTTCAATAAATCGTTAAGATAAAAACAAAATAAGTAAATTGTGGTATTTTCACTTTCATGACATGTTCAATGTTGCAAGGGCCGTCATAATAAACAGACACAACAATTCGCAATTGTATACTTGACAAGATGACGACCCTATGTTTCCTGACAAAACTACTACAATTATACAAACAAAAAAAATGGGATGGAGGTAAGAGTGTAGCAAAAATTTGCGGCAAAAAATGAAAAAGTCAGGACTGTCTAATCTTGTAATGCTTGTAATAATATCATTGCATTATCAACATTCATATCCAATAGCTTTGTTTTATGAACACGTAATCCTTATTACTTTGCTGTATTTCCATTTTCTTTGATTTATTTTTTTTTCATTCAAGCAACCTTTCTGTGTTTCACACGGTTTTTTTTTTTCAGTATTTAAAGTTTTCAGAGAGAATGTTGGGAAAATAAAGGAATCAACTCACCATCTTGAATGCAGTATCCCGTCAAGCCCACTTGATCTACAAGCACACGAATTCTGCGTCAATGTTTCGCCGCGTCTCGCCGGAGAGCGCGGAGCGGAGAAACCATACTTCTTCGATCGGAGCTGTGTCGGTCCCGCCCACGGTCAGCAGTTAGCACACCGGTGAGGACTTAGTTGATCGAACACGTGTCTGTACATGTTAAGGTGGGAAAATGACATGTCATTCAGGATTTCCAGAACTTCGAGTTGGGAAAGAAAATGAAAGTCTCATCTCCCTGAGATAGGATGAGAGGTAGAGATTTGAGAGGATAGTTTAAATTGAAGGTACACACGTAGAGACTCTTTAGTACAAAACATGAGGTTGGAGGAGGGTAGAAGAAGAAAGAGACGGAAGACGGAGAGGAGAACATACTAAAACATCAACTAATGCGTACCTTAGGGTGACATTGAAAGAAATGACCTCCTAGAGCACGGTATCGAATCAGGGGGAAAGCTGGGAATCACAAGTGCGTCTCGTTTTACCCCTCCTTCGCTCCTCGCGGCTCCTTGCGGATCAGTTACATTAATTGCCGGACTTTTAACATCTCGGGAAGGTTATTGAGCCTATAAGATGATGTGACTCTGGTTCTGTCCTGGTTTACAGAGAACCTCTGGACTCTCGAAGAGGTTACAGATACCAGCGCACGGCCCAATCAACAAATGTGTGTACGTGGATATTTTCATGCATGGATAACGGAACGGCCGATTTCTTCTTTGAGCAGCTGTCTTGCGAACATCTGACCGATCTCAACTACGAGCGTCGCATTCGTCTGGGTTTATCCCTCTGTGTTTTATTCACGCGCCAAAAAGCGGCACGCTCCCCATTCGTTACCAGCTTCTCTCTGTTTATCGCACGCTACTGAGGGCAACCATAGAAACAGAACACAGAGCGGAGTGGAGAAATCGAGACAAGAACAATAAGATGTCGACCTCAATGTTTGACCCGAGATAGGATTTTTCTTCATGAAAATCATAAGGGTGAAGTGACAGACACGAGAGACTTGGTGGCAGCGCATGTGTTGTTTACCGCATCTCGGTTGGTTGGCAACGATGCTTCACAACATCACACATTCAGAAATCTTTCACCATGTACGAAATATATATGAACTATGAACGCAGGCAAGAATTGAGTGAGATTTAAGCGTATGTTCTTTTTGCTATAGTGCTATGATTTATGGGAAAACGATTTCCCTGCTGTGCGCTTAATAAAAAAAAACATAAATATTTATGATTTAATCAGCACGACAAAGTTCCATTGTTGAAACGTTGTTTGGTTTGGTTTTCCGTTTTCTTTACGATCGTGCTGTTGGTGCGGCCACACATTATGTTCACGAGGCAAACTATCTTCTGTACTTGCGTACTTTTCTTCTCCTTTTACAGTTTTATTCCTTTTCTTCTTTCTGATTATTCCTTTAGGCCTACTTGGTATACTCTTCCTCTTTCTCCCCCTCCTATTTTACTTTCTTTTTTTTTACGTTTTTGCTCCTCTGGAGTGGATTGTGTAATACTGGTGAAAGCATCCACGGCCATCCGGCTATCTCATAGTTCTATAGTCACCTTTGCATCCTTTCCTTGTAGGAACTTGCGGAGCTCGCATTAGCTGTATTGAAAATTGCCATATCTTGAGGGTAAACTCTTTCATCATGTCCGAACAGGAATGGAGAGTATAGAATTCAGACTTACAAATGTACATATCCATTCGGGGGGGGGGGGTGGGTGGAGTAAACAAAGTTGTATAAAAGAGAACGTTAAACACAAGCGCAAAACTCCACCACAATACCCTGAAATCACAGGTAGTGGAGGAGCAACATATGAAACAGAGTATACCACAAAGCGGTGTGTGGTACCTCTTCGATAACATTAACTTTTGAGAACTTCTGCTGGTAATGAATCCCAACAATTATATGTACTGACTTTGCCTAACAGCTTTTCGCGTTATCAAGAGTTCTGTACTTGGCAATCGAAAGTAAAATCAAGCACCAACCCGCCTCCACTCCCCACGAAGATTTCTTTCCTTCAAATCTGTATCAAATCATGTATTTATTTATTTATTTTTTTTTTTGGGGGGGGGGGAGGGTTGTCAGCAAGCTCAATTGATTTGGCTTGGTTTTTGTTTTGTCATATAGGTAAAAGTTATCGCTGGGCAAAACAAACAGGCAGGCAGGTGAAGTTCATACGCTGATTTTGGCGATTATATAGGATCCATTTAAACTCCCACTCAATTCCCCCCCCCCCCTCTTCCGTTCTTTCCTTTAGTCTTGATGTCCCTCGCAAAAATAGAATTCGTGACGATTGTGACGTCAGAGAAATCAAAGGTATTACGCCCGCTAAAACGCACATGTCACCACTTTTGGGCAACTTAAAATCGATTAAAACTGACGATGCAAGAAATAAAAGAGATAAAGAAAAGAATATCTTAGTTTTATAAATTCTCTTCTTATTGATATGAAAGGATTAGCAGGTGGAAAAGAGACTAAATGAAGACCTGTCAAGGTCATACTCATTTATTTTGTTCGTTTGGGGTGTGTGTTTTTCTTTTCGTTCTTTGTTTTGAGCTTTTGTTTTCTTTTTTGTTTTTTGCTTTGAAGATCGTGAGATTTGATGTCAGCCAAATTGCCCTTGAGTTTGCCTTTTCGTTTTGCTTTGCAAACCTACCATGACAATCATATAGTCATTTGAATTTGGTTGTTTGTTTATGCTCCTTAACTTGTTGCGTTCGTGTTACGTCAAAATTATACGAACGTTGAACAAGGTAACCGTGGATATCACAAGGGCCGTATGAAATTACTTTAACAAAAACGAAAAGCAAGCCCAAAAGAAAATCAACGACATTACGGGAAAATATATCATCATTAGAACGTTTTCACTCCGTAAATTGTTCTCGTTTGTAAGAGGCTCTCGCCACGTTCACTGTACAATGGAAGAACTTGCCAAAGATTTGTGCGTGTAGTCTTTTGTTGTCAAAGTTCCATGTCAGAGTGTGTTTGTTTTTGAATAGTGCCTATGTAATGGAGTCTGTAAAACACATTACAACCTTTCATAATTGGAGCTATATACGTACTTCCGTCATGCTGGCGCAGCTAATGGGGGGAAAATATCGACACATGATTAGCGGCAGCTCTTTGTTTCAAGCTTAAAGGAACACACACACACACACACACACACACACACACACACACACACACACACACACACACACTCGCGCTCACACACATGACCATTAATACATACGAAAGTGAAGAGATAGACATTGTTGAATATCCAAACATATATGTTATTATGCGGGGGAGGGGCATTTATCTTAAGAAAAGTTACAGTCCGAATTGCAGTAGTCAACGTACGCTTCGAAATTCCGTCTTGTTCTAAAAGTACTTTCACACTTGAAAACAAAGTGATAATCCGTGTGTCACGACTGTATCGGAACTTCAGCTTGATGGGAAGTTCCGATGCAATCAAAAGTGTAACCAGCGAGTCTGAATGTCACACAAGACGAGGCCCCTTCATCATTAAAAAGAGCGACATGCTGGTGATGAGTGCCCTCTACAGGTGAAACTTCGAAATACGATCTAAATTAAACGGAGAACTCTGCATTGTGTATTAGGGCGGACTCACACTGTGCGATTTCTGGCGGTGCGACATCGCAAGGTGTAAATCGCAGTAAAAATCGCACATTGTGAGTCCGCCCTTATACAGAGATCAGCGACCGAGAAGATCTATACTTGTATGTAAAACAAACAAACAAACAAACAAACAAACAATGTAAGAAGTTCTTACATTGGAGAGACATCGTAAATGTCGCGTGTCACGAATAACGAGGTTCACCTACTCGAAATAATTATGATAATTTCCTTTCCACCCTCGCCGATAAATTGTCAAAAGCTGCATTTATTCTTCTTGTTTGTTTACAGAAAAATTGGGAATATAAAGTTGCAATAATCACTGCAAGATTGTTATATTAAAGCATTACATTGTCAGCGAAGTACAGATTGAACACCGAATGATACCGAACATTATTAAAGTGGACAAAAAATGATATAATGATAATGAAACAAACCAACACGACCAATAAAATAAAAAGCCAAAAAAAAAAAAACTCGAAAGAGTAGGAAAAACAAGTGCTCTAAATAACCAAGGATCACTCACTGCAGAAACTATATAAAGCACAATCCCTTGGCGCGTGGTCTCGACTTAAGATCCACTAAATTTCATTTTCCACCGCTACTCAACTGGGAATAGTGGTTAAAAGCAACTGCAGACTCTGAGAAGGAAATGCTACATAAGTAACGGCAGCAGACTAAAATGGTCCTGCGTAGCAAAGCTGCATGATCCCCTCTGGTAGCACTGATTTGCTATTTGACTGTAATTCAGAAGAAGTAAAAGTTGGCATATGACATAGTGACAAAAGACCGGGTTGGGGGGGGGGGGGGGGACAAACGAGCAACGCAGAAGGAAAACAGCACACGATCACTAACAGCAACAACAGCAGCAACAACAAAAACCGCTGCCCCAAAACAGGAACGTACCGCCACTTTCTTGGAGTTCGGTGCGTCGTCATTGTATTATCATCTAACACAATTTAGAAAATCATGAAGATAATTTTGCCCAACGAGAGCCCCCGAACTGAGAATCAATACAGGGGAAAATTGTTCGCCTCGACTCCAAGCTATACGACCGTTGTAGCACCATGATTCAGCTGCTACTAAAAATGGTAGCAAAATAGTGAAAGGTAATCTTTCTTTCAGACTGAACTGAAATGGACAGCGAGAAGGAGAGGAAAAAGGAGACAAGCCCATAAAAAAAGAAAAAAAAATACATACATACAAACAAACAAATAAGAGGTGGCAGATGAGGTTTAGTATCATGACCAAACACGGCGACAACATAAAACATCGTGTGTCACTCATGTTTGTATGTCTTACATACAGTTAAACCTTCTTTAGCGGCCACCTGTCTATACCAGCCACCTGCCACCAATTTTTTGTTCCCGCGAGAGAGAAAAGTAATGTGCATATAGCTGCGTCTACCTGTCTAGCACGGCCAGCGGCCTCCAATTTTGTATTCCGCGATAGATTTTCATCTACGTCCTATGTATACTTGTAGCGTCCTGTAGCACAGACCTATGAGCTGCAGCCGAACCGATATTTCAGCCTATTTTCTGCTTCGTATAGCAGGCGTGCTTGCTGGTCATGCATGGCTATTAACAGTTCGATGATCGCCACCGCTACATTCACCCGCCATTCAGGCATATAATGAACTCGTAAGATAATGCTTGCTTGCTGTAAAATGCCCGCTGTGTGCAATACTGCTGCAAATAGCGGCTTTGTTCGAGGTATGAGAGATGTGAATATATAAATGCACAGCAAATGTACGTATAGAATGCTACAATAACAAAATAATGTGTAGTTCATGCACGTGATACACACGCAATGCCAGAGAACCTTTTTCTAGCCGCCATCTGCCTATAAAGGCCACTCTTTTCGTCTCCTTGGGTGGCCGCTATAGACAGGTTTGACTGTGCGTATATACGTACGTGTGTAAGTGTGTGTTCATGTGTAGAGTTTGTACTGCTCTCTATGCTTTGTGGTGACCTAATGTCTTCAGAATTGCTTTTAGTGGGCTCCCTCAAGCTCCCAGAACAAGTTCAATTGCGTAGAACAATTTGACAACAGATCTATTCCTTCGATTGTGCTCGTCATGTATCCCTGTCGTATGCTCAGTTGTACGTCATGTAGCGAAATATGATTAGAAGTTAAATTTGCAGTTCGAAAAAAAAAAGTTTGATGCGACTATATGAGAGTAACACTTAATTGCTACTGTTATGACCAAAAGAGCAACGCATATTCTCTTCACTATAGCGTAGTAAAGTCGTACGATCTCTAAAGCTTGCATGAGACATGATTATAGTGTTTACCACTTTGCGTGGTAAAAATGACTTGTTCAAGACTCTGTACTGGCGCTCTAGGCAATTTCGTAGACAATAGGAATTGATCTATACTTTCTGTTTTTCCAATAGTGTAGAGAAAATTGCATTTTGGTAATTTGAAGGAGATTTAACGCCATCGAGTCAAGAAGGGTGACGGAAGACTTCGGGCGCGTGGTTGGCAAGAAGAGACAGCTGAACAGGTGCGTCCCGGAGATAACTCTGTCTCCTCAAAAATCTAAGGCTCTGTTCAATACATCATATCGCATTCCTCTGAGATTTTATTTCGCTTTTTTTTTGTAACGATTTGAGGAATTTTCTGGAGGCAAATTGTGTCGATTTTTTTCTCCATCCAGTGTTTTTTTTTCTGTCTCCTTTCTTCCCTTTGTTTTTGTTTTTTTGCATCTTTTCCATATATAGTGATATATGTTTATGTATATGTGTATATATTATGTATATATGTATGTATATATATATATATATATACACATATATGTATACATATATATATATATATATATATATATATATAGAGAGAGAGAGAGAGGACCTATATATATTGTATATGACCCTATATATTGTATAAGAACAGAGGTATATACTAATGATAGTGAGGTATGCAACATGAGTTTGCAGAGTTATCGAAATGATGAGATTAAACATGTCAATCACATAGATAATGAATTAGTGATAGTGAACATCAAGATTGACAATAAAGATTATAATCATAACACAAACAACACATTTTGTCCTTATCGCTTTGATAACCATGGATATCGCAATAACTATTAAGATGTTAGTATTAATGTTAATATGATATGAGTAACAATATGGGATATATCATCGATAACTTCAGAAACTAATATTAAAATTCAATTTGATGTTCTACGAGATATCACACTCTAAGGTGATGTTCGTCTGAAGATTGCAAGATTAACCTCTGATCTTTAAAATCACGTGAACGACCACCTCATCCTACACTAAAAACAAGCAAGCAAACAAACAAACAGACAAATAAACAAAAAGCAGACATTAACAACAAAAACTCACATTCTAATCCCACTGTGTAAATTCAAAATTTCATTTCATTTATTTTATTTAATTTCCAACAATGCAAAACATTTCCATACACAAATTAACACAATATCAACGCAATGTAGTAACAAAGAAAAATACGTGAAATGAACAATACTACGCATCACAAAAGCAGATGAAATTAAATTAGAATTAAAGTTGCAGGAACTGGAGGATACATGCTGAAAAGCCAAGCTTATATTTGGCAGTCTCCTCGTGGACAAAATAACTAAATAACATCTAGGAAGCAAATTGCTATAATAATATATATATATTTGTATATAGAGAGATATATGTGTATATATATATATATATATAAAGTGCACAACACATACAGTCCTCTACAAACAAACAAACAAACGGACAAACAAACATAAGTAAGCTCTCTTGTTCTTGTTAAAGAGAAAGAAAGAGAGAAAATAAACACAATACTAATATGATTAGTATTGTTTTGGTGGACATGTCAATTATTTGATCAATAAAAAGCTACAAAAGAAACAAAAAAGAAAAAGAAAAAAAAATGCATCGCATTTGCAGCACCAGGGTACCACTAAAGACTCGGCAGCGTGGCGATTCATGGGTGGCCCGAGTCATGTGCTGTCCACCGGATATTATTTGACAACCATGAATAGCACCGGTCAGCAATTAGGCCTACGTGCATCGGAGCCGTACGCTCATCGGTAACGGTCGACTACAGTTGAGATTCTTTGGCTGTGTGTTTACCTACATAGAGATCAGTGATAAAGCTATACACAATTCGTAACAGGGATTCTCTAGTATATCGGAGGTGGGCCAGCCTTCCGCTCCATTGTATCACCATGCTACCGGGTCTTTAAAATGTAATACGTGTAACAGAGTTATTATGTTTAACAAGACCTGTTCAGCTTTCGCCTCAAATGGGCTTAGACAGAGCGGAGAAAAAGCATGTACGTCATGGGTTGGAGGAAACGAGGGGATACAAATCATGAAATATAAACCATTAAACCATAATGCAAAGAAAGTGTGTGTGTGTGTGTGTGTGTGTGTGTGTGTGTGAGAGAGAGAGAGAGTAAGAGATAGAAAATGTCCAGTGATTATGAAAATGACTGCGGAGAAGTTATTTCAGTTGTCACAATAGTGGCGCCTTAAAAGTGATGCAGGTAATTAGGATAATTAGGTCATGTCGGGCTAAAGAGCGTATCCACTTAAACGATCATTACAGAAGTTGTCACTCCATTGGTCGCTACGCTTTTTTCTCTTTTGTATTAGTTGTTTTCGTCAGAAGATTAGCTGCATGTATAGGCTCTTGTGGTTCGTAATTAGTCTATTCAATTGATAATTATGATCCTGAATTTGCATTTTTATGGTGATTCATCATTCTACTTTCTCTATTTACCAAATAGAGATATTTGGGGGATCGTATTACAAAACTATATAACTCAGTATAAATGATAATATAGGGCGGAGAGCACACTTTTATATCGCACTCCCCCGATTGCAAATATACATGGTGGAACGTGATGTGACTAATGGAGAAATTATGAATTATAGACGGCTAGCAATGAAAACCGGTAATGCATTGGTGAAAATATTGTAATAATAATTATAATCTGTTTGCAGGACATTGCAAAAATGCAAGGGGGAAGATATCTCTCAATTTGACCATTATACCAAGAAGCACGAATATAACACACACACAAAAAAATGAATGATTCCAAACAAATATTTACACTGGAGGCCACTACTGAGTATTTACTCAACACAGAGCCGCGCGCCGTACGTTCCCCAACCGATGCTGCTTGAAAACGTCAACCGGCAATTTTCGGTGACTCTCAAGGATCGGGTGTCGAAGAATTCTCGGCTGTGTCAATGTTTTAATCAAATTGATTAAAATCTCCCGCCACGGGCCCCCGTTCAGAGTCCGTAGTCGTCCAGTCTAGACTCTTTAAACACAATCAATCAAACGTGCGCTCGTCAGAATTATTATGCCTTCGCCCTAGCCTATTCATGATGATAGAAATCTGCTGATCCCCAGCATAGTAAGCAGTGTTCGAAACAACCCCTGTTGGCAAGATGAGCGATTGTAGTTTCCGGTTAGGTCACTTTTTTTTTTCACAAGTTGTTCTCTTTCAAAGATAAGAAATTCAACAGGTTACGAATCCAGGCCAAGATTATGGGACAATCCATTACCTGGACAGTGACTTGATTAATTTGACTTGAGCTCAAAAAATAGGTACAGAAGAAGATAAGAAGTTTCTGTTTCAAGTATTCTAAAAAAAGAAAAATGATAAAACAAGGAGTAAACAGTTCACGAGAAGTAAAAGTAGATAACGGAAGAGAAGGCCGAGAAAAGCGGACGTGTAAAGGCAATCCCCGTAAACAGACTGCTCGATAAATCTTATCGAATAAATACGTCTTGAAATTCGATTGAATAGTCCCTCCTGAGGAAAGTAAGCGCATTAAAGCTCCAATAACTGACTGGCACAATGTCACTAGACGTATCTATCACAGTTTTAATCAATAGCCGAAGACCGAAAGCGGATTCTCGAGTGTGAAGCTCAATAGTTTTATATGATCCGTAAGCGAACAGAAATGGCTGGCGAAACCATGTTTGGCCTTTCAGGAGAAAAAAAAAAAGATGGGAAAAATGAAGAAAACAGAACAACATAGATACCGTTTATTGATCCTTCGTGTGTTTATTTCTCTCTTTCTTTCTTTCGCTTTCTTAGCTGTTGAATTTGAATATGGTGACATATAATTCTGTTCTTGAACTGAATCTCTGTTGTTGTTGTTGTTGTGTTGCTATCCAGTTACATCGTAGAAATACGGTCAAAAATATTGTTTTACGTGATCCAATGCGGGGAACATCTAAATGCACAACACACACACACACACACGCACACACACACACACACACACACACACAAACAAACACAATCACACAAAAAATGTCAGGAATATCAGCAATGAGGATTTCTGCGATGCCAAACACTCAAAATAATGGGCTTCTGAGAACTTGTTAGCCTCATAGAATAATTATTGAAAATATCGCACCAAAAAGGCGTCTCTAACTAACCGCCCCTCTCCCTAATTTGTCCACTGTTCAAGCATTGGCGTGCCTTTGAAGCAAGTTCTTCATCGGTTTGGGACGACTGTTATTGGAGCCAACATTTCCGTCATCACGTCTGATATTTCAAATGCGGAAGGTCAATTTATTTCGGTTTCAAAGATTGAATAAAAAAGAACAAACTTACACACAGAAATGGAAGAGAATGAAGTGCAGAAAAGAAGTGACACGGAGAGCTCGAGCAAAAGGAACAAGTTCAGAATTGAGATAGAAAAAGGAGAAGGAGATGAATACGGATAAAGGGGGAAAGAAATAAGAGAGACGGAAAGGGAAAGAAGGAGAGAGTGAAAGGCCCATAGAGGGAGAAGGGGAGAGGAAAGGAATGGTAGAAAGAGAGTTACATGACATTGGAGCAGGATCGAGTGGACCCGTTTTTTTTTTAAACAATGATGAGCTGATGGTCGTCGTTGATATGTCATGAATACCTTGAAGTGAAACGTGCAACCAATTTTAATTATCTCTCCTTTCAAATTACCGCTGCCCCGCGGGACGGTGCATGTGTGTGTGTGTGTGTGTGTGTGTGTGTGTGTGTGTGTGTGTGTGTATGTGTGTATGGGTGGATGTGTGTGTGTATGTATATATATATATATATATATATATATATATATATATATATATACAGGGCTCGACAAAACTTTTGTTTTTGGCGAACCATTCGGGCCACTATAAACTTTGAATTTGAAATTTTGTTGCCACTCCCACCAAAAAAAAAAAAAAAAAAAAAAAAAAATTGTAGTGACCCAAAAAATGAAATATGAAAATTCGTTCTTTATTGTAGCTACTTGATCCAGCCACCGAAAGATAGCCTTTTTATTTATACAGAATTCTATCCTTACTCACTAATTCTTGTGTTACATGTGACATCTGCAGTAGATGTGAACGTATTCAGTCCACTACATTTGTCCAAAAATTAGTACACTCGTGTGACGGTTACGTGAATGTCTTTTTGTTTTGGTTTACAATTAAAAATATATACAAATAAGGAGGCTGGCCAATCCGCTTTTTCTTTTTTTTTAATGGAAAGATCATGTGGAATAGGGTGGAAACATGCAAATGTACCTAGCAACAACCTGTACATCATAATAGATGTACATGTGTGTGTTCGTGTATAAAACTGACAGAGAGATAAAAAAAAAATACGGAGACAGAAAGAGACGTGAGCGAGGAGAGAGTGAGTGAAAGAAAGTAAGAAAACGAGGAGAGAGAGAGAGAGAGAGAGGGAGTAAGAAGATAAATAACATATTAATAAAGTGGACATTCTCTAATTAAAGCCATATGTGCCCTGTTGCATAAAACCCTTACTGCTGGACTTACCGCTCTTTTCTAGCGGTAAGTCTTCAAATTAGCAGTAAAGCTTATAATCCTTGATGCTGATTGGCTGTGACGCCTAATTTTGACGGTAGTTACCATTGAAATTCAACGGTAAATTTTATGTAACGGGCCAATGGACGAGCGTGCCGACATTACGCTAGGTATTCCTTCTTCGACATTTCCTGAATATCTATATGCTGGGGGAAACCCATTCTTTGATATTTCCTGAACTTCATCCCGCCCTGCAAAAGAAAAAAAAAACTGTCCAATATTGCAAATGCACCAAGGATACTACGAACTTTAACTCAGAACTGATTGTTCTGCAACTCACCACTTTCTTGTCATATTTTCATCGCACATGATTACACCCTCCTTTGATCAATGGAGGTACATCAAGATAAACTGTCTCCACATGGCGGACGCCACGGGTACATTAAGATTAAAAAAACAAACTGAATACTTTCTGATCGTGTCCACCCTGTTTAGAACGAAAATATCCAATATTATGATCTCTCAACACTACAGCTGCAGCAGCCCAACGGCTATGCTTAAGTGGGGGTGGGCGTGTTGATTAGATGGCGGAGAAATGGTGAGAAAGAGATCGCAAGGGCATACTAATACAATAGGTCAACACTGGACCGTGCGAATACCTGTTGCATTTGCAAACGCTATGCTCTCTATCATGCGTAGTCAAATAATAATGAATGGAATTCTTAGGATATTCTTAGCAATATACAGACTGGAATCTAGCAATTCCAACCTTGTGCACTAACCTTTTTACGGAAAATTTGGGGGGAAAATTACGTTTTATGTAAGTTTTCCTGATAGTCTCAGATCTCAATAAACACGGAGTGTAGCTGTTGATTCAAGGTCTCACGGCTATTTTGAGAGAGGGAGTCATTTTCATCATCACTGGACATTTCCTATCTTTTACTCATGAGATGCAAGGAGTCTTGTATATACAAACCTATGTAGAGCCAACGGGACTAAAAAACCTGCACACAGCAAATCACTCCGCACTTTCCTCTTCTCATTTCTCATTTCATTTCCAACAATACAACACGTTCTCATACACAAAATAACACAATATCAATACAACGTGATAACAAAGAAAAATACGTAAAATTAACAATACTATACGCTCCCCCCCCCCCCCCGTCATGCATACATAATTATACAGGAAGCGAATAACAATAATGAAATCAACCATGATGGGTCGGTACATATCAAGCGAAATTGAAATGAATAATATAATGATAATAGTAATTATCATCATCATCATCATGAAAATTATAATCATGATCATAATCATAATCATAATCATAATCATAATCATAATCATGACTAAAGGAAAATACTGAACCAGGAAAGAAGTGAGCTATAGGCAACTGTTTCACACCCTTTAAAAAAAAATCACCCTCAATGATAACATACTTCACTTGTGATAGCGCCGGCAGTTTTCTCATTCCCTCTCTCCGTTATATCCTTCATGAAACACCTACGTTCTAATCAGGTATACTAGTATTATATTTATAATTATTCTGGATATTCATCCATTTGGTTGCCTTTCGTTACGTACTCAAAACGTACCTTTATGTTTGTACTCCGTCATGTCCGTAAAAAAAAAAATGTAGTTTAAAAATTACCCCCCCCCCCCCCACTACTCCGATGAGTGTTCCTCTTCGACACAGTGTACCTCTGTGCCTATAAGCATTATAAACATTACCTTAACTACTAAGAGCATCTCTGGGAGGGCCGGGGAGGCGCAAAACATTTAATTGGATGGGCTCTCAGGACGAAAGAGTGACCCCTTCCCTCCTTCCGAAACGTAATAGTATTCACAGGGAATCCCGACTGAGTTTAAACATTGCTAAACAGAAAACGTGCTTGTTCATTTTACAATATCGCACGTGCGGGAAAGTCGTCCAGAACGGCATTCACTTCACCATCCGCTCTGCAAATATTTTATCAGTCAATGTACTTCACACATGCATGGGGGTAAAGAGTGAAGAAGATGAAGAAGAACTGAGCAACTGTTTGGAAGCAGCTGTAGAACTGACGTGATTATCCGAAGAATGTCTTCTAGACATCTTGGGATTGCCCTCTGTTATAAAAGACTTGTCAATATAACTGATCAAAGGATGTGGACATTATGAAAAAACGGCTATCATGGCGGGCAAAAAAAAATTAGCAACAGATGCAACTTTTTACAGAAGCACCTCACCAATTCATCCTGTGTGTTTAGGTCAACAATTCACGTCATTAAGACCGGAAAGAATTAATTTGAATTTAATGATATTCAACTCTATATCACTAGGTGATCATTTTCATCGTTTAGAAATTGATAAAACGGGATTCGTCGGTATAGTGGAACATAGACATGTTGACAACATGTCACCGTGAAATGAATTGCATTCAAGTCTTCCGCCATTTCTTCCAACATTACTCTGCCATTATTTCACCAAAACCAGCATACCCGCGAAATATACGGAGGACCGAAATCAAGAGATATACGAAACGTACGCAGGCAGACCACTCAAAGAAAATCTAAAAGCCACAAAATTCAAATTTCAGTTGAGGTTTCTATAAGGTTCGATTGAAGTTCAGTACATATGTTGTTGCTGCTGTTGTTGATGGTGTTGTTGTTGATTATCTTCATTCTATTCGATTTTGTTTATTTCTTCACTTAAATTATCTTTAACAAATATGTATCATGTAACGTGATTTATCCCTGGATGTTCCTTCATAAGAATATCATGACACGACGGCAGTGTCTGCCAGGGGCTATTTGATTGGTTTCAGCAGACTTCTATACGATCCTCAAGGCGAATCCGTGAAGGAATCATTTCCATGGCAACGCATTTTACGTGCAGACAATGTCTTATCCATGGAAACTTAACTTAAAAAGAAAATCACCATAAGAATTCACAACCAATATTGTACATGATCATGCTCTCATCAAATAAAGGAATTAAGCAAAAGAGATCGTTGCTAACTTCTGCGCGTCGATGCGGATAATTACTATCTTCAGACACACGCAGATAATCATGATCGTGGGAGAAGATATCTCAAGTTTATTGTCATTCATAAGTAACTGAATCTGTGCCGTAAAACTTTGAAAACACATTGCCGTCTTTCTTCTCTATAGACGCTTGAGATGAATCACACCAATCCCCACATATCGATTTGAAAAGCGATCTTGTACTTCACATTATGAGAAAACTTTCAAAACTAAGACAATACCCAATTCGATGCCTATAACTTATCAATACTAACATGAGTAGAGTTCAGCGGGGGAATAATATGTCATGAAACAAACAAAACATGTGATGTGTTTGAGAGTGTTCATAGCAATGCCAATCGAGTCATCCACAATTTCTTAATAATGCTGCCATCTTATTGTTGCAAATATTTTAAACATAAACACTGTATTTCTGACTCAAATTATTATCACGTAAGTATATACAATAATGATGATCATTATGTGATAAGATAAGGTGATTGCGAATATTTCTTCTTTTTATGAAGAGAAAGAAACTTATTGAAATTTATATATATATATATGCGTGTGTGTGTGTGTGTATGTGTGTGTATTGCATAAAATGATATAATTATCGGAAGGAATAAAAAGAATAAAAATTTCAAAATCGAGCAATTGATGTCGGACGAGTTTTGGGGGCTTTTGTGGTGACAGGCTACATACGTGTATAATCATTATTATGTTTATTTGCTTGTTTCTCTGACTTTTTGAGATCTTTGTATACTAGTATCTTACATATCATCAATCTATCAGTTACTGATAACAACCCTGCGTTTTCAAGTGTTTGGCATCTGGGCAGAAACCGGCTCGTCGGTAAAACATAGCTGGTTACATCACCTCTTGAGACAACAAACCAATATATGGGGTTATATTGCCCGCCCAAATATTTACAGAGTTAGGCAACGGATATTTGCAAAGGGCCACTTAAGCCAACAGCTGAATGGAACCTAATGACGGGAATATATTTTGGATAAATCTCCCATCGCTCTGCTCTATCGTGTGAGCTCCGAACGTATTCCCCTCATTTTTTTTTAATTTCATAGCCATAATATAGGCCTACCAGCGGCTCATATCAACCCTCTATCTTGCATCGAAAGCGATCAGCACTCCGAGGGCAAATCGACAAAACTGCCAAAGGTTTAAGAATTATTTGGTAAAATCAGTGTAGCTTATTGCCGGTACCATAGATCAAAATGACTTGATCGGTGTTATATTTTCTTTTTTGTAGACAGCTTCATATAAACCGAAGCTAGTTGAAGATTCAGTCCTAGAGCTATATAAGGAAAATATATTTCACAAAATTCTATTTGTTTTTTTGGAAAAAAAAGTGCACATTTTAATCGACTTGTCACTGACTTATGTTAGGGATAATATCATTCCCCTTGCATTCTGAAAGAGATAAGTCAAGTGTTCTTTCATTATGCGAGAAAAGTGAAGATATGTTGAAAGTTTTCTTTATATCGTTCTACACACATGACATCAGAAGATGAAGCAGTCTTCTCACCCAGCAGTGACTTAGCAGAAACTTTTTAAAAAATCATAACTTTTTGAACGGAAAGTCCGATTTTCATCAAACTCTCAATTTGTGTTCTACCAATATCAGTCAATCCCCGTGTCCTTGAAGGTGAACTTGTCCTTTAAAGTGGAGAGCCTTGATAAAAGAAACGACCTGTAATGGAAAGCTTGTTGCCCATGTTGTTAATTTTGTTGTTCTTTCTCTACGGTTCCCCACGTTACACAGAAACAATCAGAGAAGGGCCGAGAAGTACAGTCATCCAAAAGAAAGAACCGATACATCTTTAAAGCAGCCCCAAGTGCGAGAGAGGATTTTCGAGCTGGCATCCACGTACATAATTAAGAGCGGATTATGATACCGTAGATTCCACTTCCTCCACTTTTTAAGAATCCAAAGCTTGAGGAATTTACCCTCACCTATTGGGATGCTGCACAAACAACCGCTTTTCCCTGCACTCGAGTGAATACGCTATATAATTCTTTGACTTGTCCAGAAATCCGAAATAAAGTGGCACAGAAGGTGACTATTCATGAGCAAAGATAGTACACGCTTGTCCTTTCCACTCGTAGTAGTTTCAGAGGTGACGATTATCACACTTTGTCAGCACACTTCACTGCATCAGCTTTGTGGGCAAATTCAAGGTAAACACATGTTGATCCTTATGGTTGTGGCATTGCAGACTACTATAAACAAACACACAAACAAACAAACAAACAAACAAACAAACAAACAAAAAGAGCAATGCTTGCACTCTAAAACCACAATTATATTGAAGCCTGCAAACAACAGCAGCAACAACACTGTAGCAACTAATGTTATCGGATAAATTGTTGCCACATCATATTAAATAAGCCAAATAATTGCACATACTCCCATTGCCATTTTTCTTCCTCGCTGTATAATAATTTACGCACAAACTTCAACTTCAAATACCACGTGCAAGAATTTCAGACACGTTTCTTATAGCGTACACAGATATTGAAAACCTGCTTTGATGTAAGCCCGTGCACGACTTGTCTATCTATCAAGATGTTTGAAAGGTCATCATGAAGTGAATAACTGTCACGTGATTTGTCAAAATACATACGAAACGGCGTGACCAAGTGCTAAAAAGGGGGCAAGGAGAAATACGCTAAAACGCATGGCACGACGATCGCTTGACGATGAAACGCGTACTGCCATGCACAAAATTTCGCAGTCAACGGCAGGTGTACTTGATACTACGGATTAACGTTTGAATACAAATTGAATATTTGGATATGGATTTATGAGGATTGCCAAAGTAGCAGCACTCTCGCTTGACTTGAGCCTAGTTGACATTTCACTTTCTGTATCTTAAGCAAACATAGATAAGACCACACATGTTCACTTGACTGCTGGAAATACAAAACATGTACATAAGAAAACAAATTGAAACAAAGGAACCGGTGTACAAACCACGCAGATGCACTATAAAAGCTTGATCATGCACGGCTCGCCGTGGAAGCAGCATTCGACGCAACTAATTAAGATTTCCAAAATACATGAGGGTGAGAGGGAAGAGCCACAGAAAGACAAAAGCTGTATTACTTTCGGTGTAAAAGATGTTTTGACACACAAAAGAAATGTATGAACACAACAGCTATGATTAAGGACAAGTTATACTCAAAGGAAGGAGTAAACTGCCTACCTCGTCGACGGAGGGTGCGCGAGGAACTTAGATAAAGGCGAAAGTTGCTAGAAACGACAAGTATCATCAAAATACCGCGTAGTATACCAATACGTGCGATCAAGAGATAAAGAAATCTCAATTATAGACATCCGCATACAGTACTATGCTCTCTAAAGCATTGGGTACATAAACAGCTCTGTACGAGCAAGGAGCTTCGAACACATGCTCTTTGGTACAAGGGCAGAATGATCAGTCACTAATGCAAAACATCAGCCACGTTTCGCAAGGAATTGATTGTATAGGAATATGATGCTGACCGTTTCTACGGCTACCATCAGACGCCTCTGTCGTCAACACGAAGCCGTACAAAAGTCATTGTACAGACGATAGGGAGTTCATCTCCGAGGGGAAAAAGAAAACATGATCAAGAAGACAAATGCAACTCGACTCAACGCTCCAGGTTTTATCGCTGCAGTGGTCACAGAACTTGGCAAAGAATCTTGAATGAGCCATAAAATGGGGGACAGGGTCACTGCTACATGTTCCTGGCAACACAATTCGCGTATCTTACGGGAGAGTACACTTCTTCAGTCTAAACACAGCCCGATCGATTACGTTATAAAGGCTCTATAAAAGCGTTCTAAATCACCGCCTAATAATACACCGACGGAGTTACAAATTAATCCCGTACCGATCCCACGATATCTAATTAGGTCCGATTGTCCCGCGCGCAGTGCGCAGACGACCGCTCGCCTGTCATCTCTCACTCAGAGTAATTTTGCGTATATTATGTGAAAAAGGTAAGTCTTTCAGAAAAAAAAAATGCCAATCGAATTTAGTCCGTCGATCTCTTAACACTCTCAATAGAAATTACTGGGGCGACTTTCCCTTTGCCAACAGAAACACCGAAACGTATGAAGTAGGCACAAGATGATTATTTTATAGTAACTGCAGCGAATGTTAATCAGCACTGAAGTGAAGCAACCGTAACAAGCCAACCAGTAGATTCATAAGAATGGTAAAGTTACCCCGACGCAGACGATTAATCCAGAAGTGGGTGTCAATTCAACGTCTGAAATTACATGGTTCAACCCTCTCAAAATTCTGACATTTCTTCTTATTCACAGCCTAATGAGCGCGCACACACGCACACACACAAATCCTGTGATACTTAAATGCACACGTGCTTATGTACAATAAATTATGTATTCTATCAATTCACTTGCCAATCGAATACTTGTGCGTTACAGATAATAATATTACTGGCCGATGAAATATCATTCTGTACTGCGAAACGAATCCGTTCGTCTCCAAATGAAGTTCTCGTTTTCTTTGGGTTCAAATTCAACCACGATAGGAGTGAATTCTGTTTTTATTCGTTTGGGGGTTACCGTGTATGCGTAAATGAAACACGTAATGAGAACACCCCCTCCCCTAGCTCCGCCTCCCCATCCTTTTATCTCGCTTCGCATACAACGCCCCGGTTTAATGAGTCATGTATGGTGCCTAAACTATTGAAAAACAAAGCAGGTTTTTTTCTTTGTTCTGTTTTGTTTTCGTTTTGTTTTGTATGTGGTATCCTTTCTTCCATTCTGTTTGTACGTGAGTTTTGTGTGTGTTGTTATAGATGTGAAAAAAAAAATACTCACAAACACTGATTCCAAATCTACAAAATAGAAGTGATTAATGAATTCGTTGTCTTCGCCTGCGCGTCACCTCAATAAAATCCCCTTGAGGCGCCTCAGTGGACAAAATGTTCCAATAATAACATGATGCCTTCGGCTTGTAGGACGGTTTTCTCATAGCAACCTAAGTGGGCGTTCCCATGAATGTACCCGATACTGCATTGCCTCCGTCTTTGGCTAGAAGGATATCTTGGGCGATACAATTCGAACTCATCACCGTCCCGTTGCACACCCGTTGTGCTATATGCATGAGGGGGAGAGAGTTCCTCGACACGCACGCACCACCGGACGATGAACACTCATGAAATATAAAACGTATTCTTTGTCTACTGAGTATACGTGTTGAACACAGAAGACACAATCACAGGAAATAATGACGGAAGCCTGGTAGTATCTGGGTAACAGCGAATTCATTCGTTTGAATATAATAATATGATTCTTTTTCTGTCTTCCTATTTTCCTCCCATTCTGTTGCCTCCCTCTCTCTTCTTTCTCGCTCCATTTCTCTCATTAATACGCATATACGTAAACATACACTCTTTCTCGCCCCTCATGCAGTTATCATTTCATTGTGATAAACGTGGTAATATCGCAACTTCTTAAAGGGATCGTATACATGTAGTTTTGGTTGAGAACTAATTTCAGGTTTCTAACATTTTTTGGTGAGATAATGAGAAACCTCTTATAAAATATGACATAGCATATAATTCTATGAGGAATTCAACATTCATTTGATGAAAATTGGTTTTGAAATGGCTGAGATATCCAAAAAAAGAGAGATTCTAATAAAGTGTGGGACCCACACTTTAACGATCGCTTTGTTCTACTTTGTTTTGAATGTTTCAATAATTCCAAACCCGATTTTCATCAAATAAACTTTGAATTCCTCCTAAAATGGTATGCTCTGTACTACATCATAAGTGTTTTCTTGGTATCTCGCAAAAAGTTAAAAGCCCAATTCTCATCTCAACCAATACTGTATCATCCCTTTAATGTCTATTCAGCCTTGACGAGGGTTCCTATACCTCAGTTGCTACCGCACAACGAGGGTTGTCTGATGAACGGTCCCGTATATACATTATGCGTATTACAATTCATAGTCTAGTTGAGTCCTTGACTGCATTCATAAACACGGATTTTGACAGTCATATGCTTTTTTTAACAATCCAATACACCACTTTTCAAAGAGCTAACACATCAATACATTTTGGCACCCTCAGAGCAACCTGGAAGATAGTAGATACACTAAATAAAAGTATACAGTGTACTATACAGTGTTTTCATAATAGATGTAACTGCATGTATCGACCTGCTTTTTTTTCAGGGCTTTTATGCAAACGTTCAAATACCTCAGGAGTGTAGAACTGAGGGAATCGATTGGAGACAGAAGAAATCAAAAGAGATCCATGAAACTGTTTAAGTAATCCTACTTAGAATTCTAAACTTCAAATCCAGACATACAAAGAATAGCCTAATTAAAAACGCTACTATTCCAAAGTCAGCCGAGTTGATCCAACATGATTATTTACAGCTGAAAATTAAGCAGTACCACTTAATGGCTTTGTCACATTATTCATGCAAACAATGATTGTAAAAATAAGATGCAGCTTACCAGAAATGATCACTCATGACAAAAAAAGAGGACAAAAATGGAGATACAGTAAAGATAAAGCAGATAGCTGAAAAAGCAATACAGAACTGAGTTACAATGGGTGGATTACTCGTTTAACATCTTCAGTAGATTCCATCTTCTCCTTGTTCATTGTTTTTATATCCACATTTCTTCTTAGCGAGTGTCATTGTTATACAGAATTCTGTATTTCTACTACTTTGTGTCTCTTTTTAAATATCTCTACCAAGGTATCTATCCATATATCTATCACTCTCTTTATTCGTAAACATGATACGTCTAGCTATCTCTCGAAATGATTGCTGCCCATTAATTCTTGTCCAAGCGTTTCTGATTACATGTTTTCATATCGGGAAGGCGGTTCCAGTCACTATTGTCGGTCGCTATAGCTCCTCTCTTTCCTCTAGTCAAAGAGTCTACAAAACGTCGCATCATACTCTTTTTCTTTTTACTTTTGAAATACGACTTCAGGATTACATTTGACTATAGTTATGTTATTGTTTGGTTTACTTTGATTTGTCCACCACTGTGATTAATAAAGGCGAGCATTTCATAGTTGGAGAAAAAAGGGAAGACAAACAAAATATTGTAAACTATAAACTGTAATGCAAGGAAAGTACGAGTGTGTTAAACCTGACAGGAAACTTTAGAGTATGCATGAAAGAATATCTTATACTGTAATTAGTTAGGCTTTTTTGCTGATGTTTTCTTTTTTCTTTCTTTTTTTTTATTAAGTATACTACCTCGCAGAAATTTCGAAATGACTGGCATCAATTATCTATTTCATAGCTTCATTCCTTGATGGCTGGTACGCTAAATTCCAGAAAATACCAAAATAGACGTTACAAGATATCAATCCGCTGGAAAAGTGGATATACACGAAAAGCAGAGAAACAGCCATTTTTTCCTTTTTTTCTAATCTTAGTCACATTTGTATGGATTTCATAACACTTAAATATATAATTCCGTTATGCTTATAATCATCCTATAATAATACTATAAATATACTGTATTTTCATGCTGTTTCAAGATAAAATGCCATTGCTATAGACTACAGTATATCTAAAATAACCACTGAGTGTGAGTATAATTTAGCAACATCTTACATGACCTGTATGGATTTCATAACACTTAAATATATCATTATCTTATGTTTATAATCATCCCATAATCATACTCTAAATGCACTGCATTTCCATGCTGTCTCAAGTATAAAATGTCATTGCTATAGACTACAGAAATCTAAAATAACCACATACTTCTTGGGAACAAAATCATAATCAAAATGAAACGGAGAAAAAAAAAAAGAGTTTCGAGACAGCGTTAAAACATATCCTCCAATTTTAGAAAATTGACCTTTTGACCTACGTTTTGCTGATAATATCAACAAATAATGCTAACGCTAAAATAATAACCCTTTTCAGTAGTATACGTGATACTCAATATGACTGTAACAAGCTATCTATACGACGGTGATTTATCTTCATTGCCTCATGCGAGGCTTTCTAGCCAACAATACCGATGTTGACGCAAATCATTATCTTCGGAGACAAATCGCTTCCGCTATTTCCTTCGCAGACGATAGATACATCGTGCGCTGTATCCGACGTTCAGGAAGAAGATCAAGTTCGTCTCGGCACTTAAGGGTTATTACCCCATTCCCCGTAAAATTATATTATCCCCATGGATTTTGCAAAGACCCTGTTTCACACATTAAAACGAGCAAGTACGCAAGGTACTTGTCGAGTCTATGTTCCCCCTTCTTCTTCTTCTTCTTTTTTTTTTTTGAAGCACACAATACTGATACAATCCGTAAAAAGCTTGCAAACGATTTAAAGATATTGAACATGGAGACATGACGATTTCGAGGACACTGAAGACAAAAATACACGGTGTAACAGAAGAAGAGGGAAGAGTGCGGAAACAACAAAGATGAAAATAAGAATAAGAAAATAAAGATGGGCAAAATACACATCATGAGAAAATGAGAATTACCTTCTATCAAGTTTTCTTGCAGTGTGTCAGATGAAGTACTATAATCTACAATGAGATCTTTGGTTGAGAGGGTGTGTGGAGAGTTAAAAATTAATGTTAAGAGGATGTGAAGAGGAGATAAGATATTACGACATCAGGAAGGGGGAGAAGAGGAGGAGCGAAAATAGGACGAGAAAAAAAAAACAGAGTAAGAGAACAGAAAAGATGATGGTGAAAAAGGGAGAGAAATGGGACTTAGCTAAGGACGAAATGAGAACGAAAGGACGAAGAAAACAGACAAAAACTAATTCGCAATAGAGGAAGAAAGACTAAAGAAAATGGAAAAGAAAGGACAGAAAGACTAAGAAATAGGATAGGAAAAGAAAGAAGCAACATCATGACTGCTGAAAGAAATGAAGCTGCTTAAAAAATTTACCGAAATTGATATACCCGTTTGCTTTCCTAACATATATAATTATATAGATCGTTATGTTGTCAGGTTATGTCGTTGTCCTGTGAATAATTTGAAGCGGACAACGAAGGTGCTAAAGTCTATAGATAAAAGAAAGGCAAAGACAGAAATAACCTCACAGTTCGTGAGGTACGTGACTGTAGTGACTGATCTGCTTTGCACAGAATCTGTCTCTAGACTCAACTACTCGACCGCAAGCAAGTCCGACAACCACCACTGTCACGTGGGAAGGAGCACATCAAGTACAGCGGCTTGACCATGTCTCCATGGTAATCAGCCTGAAGTGCTCCAGACATTTTTGATTGGATAACACGACATAAAAGAAGACTGTGCTCAGTCATGACAAAGGAAACAAGTAGAAGGAGTTGGGAAATTACTAATAAAATAATGTACCATGAAAATGGAGAGCATCAAATAATTATTTAGAAAGACAACGGACGAACTATTTCAGAAAATGAAATTCTTTCAGGTTATATAACACGTCTTTTTCAGTTGTTGTTTCAATCAGGGTTATTTTCTTTTTTAGAAGGTAACCACTGGTAACGTTCTAAAATATTGCAGAATATCAATGTATTAAAAAAACTGAATACAGGCAGGCAAAAAAAAAAAGGTATCAAAAATTACATTACAGTCATCATGTCAACAAGAACATTGTAAGCATCTATAGGCAACCTCATGCATGCAACCGAAAACAATATGTTTGAAATGTTTTATTTCAGAAACCTTGCGAACGTTTTATTTGTTGTTGATGCTTTTTATGTTATGATGGCAACTTGAGCTATACAGTGTATTACATTGTCCTCTGATTTAACCCTATAAAGCCCAAGGGGGGGGGGGGGCACATTGTGCCCCCCACCATATTTTCGTTTGCCACTCCTACACCCTTCACCCGATCTCAACCATATTTGGTGACTTTTCCTAAAATCTTATTGCAAACATATTGATTTATAATTTAGCTATGTTCAATATTGTTGGTTGCCATGGCAGCCATAAACTGACAACCATGTTCGTTAGATTTTGCATGTTTTTCTGTTTCAAGTTCAGTTAACAATATAATAATGCATGAAATGGGGGTTTTCTTTGCTGTAATTTGCTGAAGGACCAAACTGTGAAGTAATTATGGTTGTCAATTACCCTGAAATGGCCTTTGTATTATTTTCTTTATTTTTTAACGACTTAGGCATCAAACAATACATATAATAGAAATAATCGAAATTAAGCATTTTCCAAAGACTACCCGTTTATTTTGTGTTATCTTCACACAAGCTTTGCCGGTAATATCATCTGTTTGTCATATTATCAATCTGTAAACTCAAAATATCAATATTTTGGAAATATGAAATATGAAATTCCAAGCAATACATGATAGGTTTCATATATTTCTGTACATTGTAATGAATAGCGCCCCCACATGTTGACCTTGAGAAATTTCAGCCATAACAAATAGTGAAGGTTGACTTGCTTTTTCTTTGTGGTAAATATGAAAATGATTGATACGAAATAAAAACATATATACAGGGGATAAAGAAATAAAAAGAAAAAAATGATTTTAGCGTATTTCCTATGTATTTCTTCGTATTTTGGTAAATAGCGCCCTCAGTGGATGACCTTGAAAAATTTAAAATATTGGGTCATGTAGAGTATGAGTTGGTCTGCCCACGTGCCAAATATGACGGTCATACATCATATAATAAAGAAGTTATATAGGGGGGGGGGGCACAATGTGCCCCCCCCCCCTTGGGCCTGGCATGGACCTACAGTTTGTTGTATAGGTCCATGGGCCTGGAAGGGGTCAAAATAGCTTGGGCTTTATAGGGTTAAAACAGTAGTGTGTGTATGTGCTGTAGTCAAATTGTACTGTATACCTATAATGCAGTATGAAGTGCGTCCCAGAAGAAAAAAAAAAAGCAAAACAAAACGAAAAACGAAACCGACACAAGCTTTTGCTTTCAAAATAATAAATGTATTTAAAGAGTCATGCATGGATTATGAACATTAACTTGTAAATAAAAAGAAGTGAAGCGTATCTTTCCATTCATGTTCATCTTATAACGAACTTCGAACTTCTTTTTTCTGGGACGCACTGATGTATTATACAGGAAGTTTTGTTTCAGTATTCCTAAACTTGAAGGCTCATGAGTAACACAAGACCACTTCCTTAAAACGTTTTATCTTGATGAGAAGATCATGAAGTTCCCTTTTCATGGATTATATTGGAGTTACTAGGATAAGTCTGCAGGATAAAGCTACTTTCGAAATTAAAGAGGAGAAATCAAACCCTCGCAATTACGCATCGGAGCCAGAAGCTGTATACGCGTAATGTCAGTATTGGAAATCACAACACACAACGTGCACAAGTTAATGGAAATATACCTCCGGCATATAGAAACGAGTTGAATAACACGTTGCAAGTCGAGCTGTGGCGTTGTGAGTGCAGTTCGGTTGTGAAATCAATCTATAACGTTGAGAAAAAAAAAACTAATATGGGCGATGTGCAATAAACTGGAAAAGATATTAGATTCACTGACAGTAGAGAATATGAAAAACAAATTGTTTCTATTACTCATACGTCATTGTACGTTGTTCTGTATTCACCCTCTTTGAAATTACCTCGAATATTTATAGATATTCTGACATCAAATGGATTATCTATACTTACAACAAAAATGAAATTCTATTTAAACGTCTTTCCATCCATCTAAACATGAATTAGTCAAGTCAGACCTAAAAGCTGTAGCATTTAAAAAAAAAAGTTTAACAAATGTATTTGTACATTAAATTTTAACACCGGGACAATTATAGTTTAATTGTCTTTCATTTCTGCAGTAGGACGTGTCGCCGATTTAACGCATGATAACCCCTCTCGCAATTAAGCGGTTATTGACGTATTCAAATTTATGGGCATTCATTTTGTCCTCAAAGGATGGAGCAAAAAGCTTTATTTGGAATCCAGATTACATGCTGTAGAAGTTGCGTTGTCTGGCAAACTTTTTATTGCCAAGAATAACCACTGTTATAATAATACATAGAATTTGAATATGTCAGCAAATTTGTCTATTTCTGTGTCTCCCTACACTTTGGCAAGACATATTGTCGTATATCAAATTTGCATCGTGATACTATTATCGAGTATACCAGTGCATACATCCAAGTCTCGACACTAATCTTTTCTTTTGACGGCCCGACAATGAATTTTAGTGGCCTGATCGGGCCAACAAAACATATCTTATTTTTTAAAAAGTGACGACCCGACATCTATTTCTGGTTGCTCCGGGCCACCGGGACACCGCTAATGACGGGCCTTGCATAATCACATGCAGTATTCGTGAATTTCAACGACTTCCGATGTATATTTCCTTATGTCAGATTGAATTTAAGTATTTTCTTAGGCATGATACAAATTATATTATAACCACACGAGCAGATCGGTATTGATCCATAATGTCATAGAGTTCCAGCGATAGTCGTTTATGCTATATTTGCCACACTTACTGATGCGCTTGCCACTGGGGCCCCCAAACTATCCAATCACAGAGACAAACTTGACGGTACTTGCTCATGGGTTCAGGCACATCTCACGGGGGGGGGGGGGGGAGTAAACTATGAGCTGGTTACTGTAGCATCTAACGTCGGTTTTTCTACTACCTCTCCTACCCAATATCGTATGTTTCCCGACGCAACACGACGGTGATGGCGTTTTTGCCACGTCCTGTGCCAACCCAAGGACGGATAGCAAGTTCCTGGCGTGATCTACTCGCACATAAACAATCAGTGACAACAGCGGTAGAAGCAAGAAAAAGCACGGCGCACAGACCGCGTCCCATGCGTAGACGAAACTGTGGTCACTTTTGAGAGTCTAGCCGTATCTTATATACGCCATGATTGTGAATACATAGATAAAGCCAAATGATCAGCAATGGCAATTTTGTGTTCTCAGTCTTTCTGGCACATATAGTACAATATGTATTTCCGCTGCAATCAGACTGATCCTAATTCAATGACTTGGCGAGAATTGCGAAACCTTCGACCTTGTATGTTTTGGTTGCTTATCATTTTTCTTCGTTTAAATCCAGGGAGGTGAGACCTCCCTGTTATAGCGCTGTCCGTTGCTAACGTAGACGAGCACATGATAATGTGAGAAGACTATTAATCAAGAATGTACTCTTGATGGCTAATGATTAGAAAGAATATACAAACAGTCAGTTAATGTTAATTCAATAACGCTAAAACATTGTGGATTTTCGGTAAGGGTAAGTTGCGACCATATCTATATGGTTATATAGAAGAAATGATGCAAAAATCGTGATTTTGGCATATAGTTTCTTCAACGCGTAGAATGGAAATATAATCAGCATCAACTCATTGCAATTGTGAAGACGCATTATTCTACATTAACCTTCATTCAATGTCTTAAATTAATGTGAAATAAATACAAATGGACTCATCATGCCACGCCAAATTTCGGGCATTGTCATAAATACATACCGGTATTTAATGCTAGATTTTTGTCAATATAGGTTTCCTCATGTTCTATCCAGCTCTTGTTTGGTGGTGGGTCTGCTGTTATATTTGTGTTGTTGTTGTTGTTTTTTTTTTTTCTTTGTGTGTGTGTGTGTGTGTGTGTGTGTGTGTGTGTGTGTGTGTGTGTGTGTGTGTGCGTGAGTGGTGTCATCTCACTTGAGGTGGCAAATTCTTTCGGCCATTCCTTACAACTTTGCTTAATTTGGCGGCCATCTGCACTTTCTAAAGCTGTAATTACCGATATTTATGCTCCCTTATAATGCAAGATCAATACCATAGTCTATTCATATTATATTTTGTTTTGAGTTGTAGTTTATCATTTTTGTACCTTACTACATTTTATCTCCTTCTGCAGTTAATGAACTTTATGTCATAGGCCTAAATGTTGTGACGTAATGTTATTAACGGCTGCATTACCTCCTGAAAGCGCAGAAATAAAGTCATTTTCCTCACATAAGGAAGCAAATCAAATCATATCAAATCAAAGCAGCCCTGGAGCGACGAGGTATTGCACACTATTTCCTCCTTGGCTGAGAGGTGAGGGAGTGAGTGAGCGCGCGGATGTCTTCCTCGCCCGCCTTTCTCGAGGGGAGCAGCTGCTTGTAATCGACTGTGTGTATGTGCGTGATGTTGGGTGTGAGTCTGTTGGGATTCAGCAAATCGGAGGATTTGGGAACGCGCGGGTAGCGGAAAGGTAAACGACCTGCGCTGAACCATTGACACACACACACACATCGCTAGCGGCAGAGTAGCTATGACTCGGCAGGAGAGAAACATTTTTTCCTATCTCCTTTTTTTTTTTTTTTGGTCTGTTCTTCTTCCTTTTCTTCTCCTCTTCTTCTTTCTTTCCTTCTCCTCTTCTTCTTTCTTTCTTCTTCTTCTTCTTCTTCCTCTACTACTTGTTATTATCATTACTCCCTCTACTTCAGCTGTATCTATTTTCTTCCTATTTGTAGCAAATGATGCATTATTATATAATCATCAGCAGAAAGATAATTTACAAATCTCTCTCTCACAAAATCTCACAAATCATCTCACCAAATTACTCAAAACGAACGGCAAAATAATGTGAAAAGGCATACGATTTTATGAATGACATTGTCTGATCCTGAATAATAAGGACCTTGACTTGCAAATGGCGCCTATAAGGAATCACATCGTAAGAGATAATGCATGTATTAGCCTCTGAAGCACTGCTCCAATTATCGAGCTGATCGACAACGTGTTCAAGTAAAATTAGAGCAATTACAATACGTCGTGAAACCCGCCACCTAGATAATTCGATGCAGAACTGATGACATTAATGTGTTTTGAGCTTGCATTCTGTAGCACTCCTTTAGTGCCAGAATGTGTGATACGGAACACAGTGTCATTGGTCTTGCCAGAGGATATACACACGCCGCTACTACCCACACAAGGGACATCATCTACGTCAGTCGAGTCCGGTTTATTAACGGCAGATGTTGTCCTCGAGGGGTTCCGGATAAATATATGAAATAAATATCTAGAATGAAAAAAAAAAAAAAAAAAAAGGAAGATGAAACTGGGATGAATTCATTCATGCCCGATTACTCGCTTCCACAATGCGCGACATGCTACTTAATAATTGAACAATATCAACGGTTCATTTATCGAATTCACGCGTATACGAGAACGCCAGAGTTCGGCGCGGCGGTCCTATTCAGCTCTGCTCGCGCCTCGGCATGCACCGGGGCGGCTCACAAAGTCGGGCGTGTTTTTATATTATGAAGGTGTTAACGCGTATATATGACATTTATGAGTGAACACTTTGTGAGACACGATTTACAGCAAAGAGGAAGCAAAGAAAAAAATGAATTATTGGTGATCTAGAAGGAGAAAAATATGTATGTACTGGGTCAGTGGGAAGGTGCTGTTATGTGAAATCTAGAAAGTTGTTCTGTTCAATTGATTTTTGCAGTACAAGGAATTGCAATCATTATTGATATCTCAGAAGAGAAAAAAAAAAATCAAAACAAGAAAATTAAAATCCTGAAAGCGCATCTTTTCAAATAGCTAGTAATATGGACAAATTTTACTTAAAACAAAAGTAAACGGATTTCTGTACACAACATTTTAACTCAATGTAACATAAGTTGTTTCAAGTCATCGACTTCTGAAATTTCAGTCACACGAACTTTGGTCAAAAATTACCATTTAAAATGCACATTACACCATCACACACAAGCACACGCACAACCAACGATTAACACGATATTCTTCTTATATATTCTTATATATTCTTCTGTAAATATTTGAAGTAACACTTATCTATCGATAATTTCAAATGAAAGCAAAAATCTCCAAAATGTAAGTCATACATAAAATTACGTAGAAGTCGAAAAGAATAGGCATTGTCTTTACATACACACAAATATATAACAACAATCTATACATAACTATGAATACATGTGGTACATACATATAATTTATCATGCTACATACATATTCGTATGTGTGTGTGTGTATGCGAAGACCCTTCTCCAATTACTTTTATCAATCACAATTTTAAAGACTCACAATTGTAATATACAGATGTTGTTAGGTTCACTGACCGTTAAAGAGCAGACAAAGACATCCAAGGTAATATTTCAGACAACCAAGTAGAGAATGACTTACCTGAATAAAATAAAGAACGTTCCTTCCACCTGCTCCGTAGCTATCCCTTTATTACTGGAGGATACACGATGATTCTTATTCCATCAGCGGTAACTTTATAATAAAATCTGTCGTGCACGAAAAACGAAGAAGAAGAAGAAAACGCCAAATTGGTTTCCGCATATTCATTACACGTCAGGCCTACACGATCAGTTCAGACTGTCAGAGTCTGTTGAGTGTTCGATGTAAGTCTACGATGATTTGATAAGAGGGGGAAAAAATCCAGAACAATTGCTTAGCCGCATTGTCATGCTGCGGTATCAATGGCCAGGTCGCCTCGATTCTTTCTCTTTTTTTTTTCTCTCTCTCTCTCTCTCTTTTTTCTTTTTTTTTTTTTTGAGTGCGCACGATTCACCGGATTTGTGGCGAAGATTGCCCCACAACAACACGATCTGAACAAATAGGAAACGCGACTCATATCAGCGCGCATGTATCTCGAACACACAGAATGTGTGTGCGCAAGGGATTAAAATATTGTGCGTGTGTGTCTGCGCTCTTCAACATTGATTGCACAGAAAAGTCAAGAGCCCACTACATCACAACGAAGATCGTAATCGTTTGGGGAAGTATAAGAATTGTTTGTACTAATTATGTTAGTTATTTCTAAACAGAATGCGAACCATGAGACATGGGAAACACGTCACCAACAACTTCAAGGTCGTACTTAGCGAAGAAAAGCCCATAAAAACAAAACTGTCCACTGCTAGAATGGGATTCCGCATAATTAGTTTCCATCACAAAGCAATGTCACCATGACGAGTCTTCCATGATGATAATAACGATGATAATTATGATAATAACTATGATTACAATGACAGTAGTAGTAGTAGCAGTAGAAGTATAGTAGTGGTAGTGGTAGTAGTTGTTGTTGTAGTTTTAATGATAATGATGATGATGATGATGATGATAATAATAATAATAAAAATAATAATATAATAATAATAATAACAACAACAATAGGACTTCCATCATCGCGATATCATCCATTCTGGAGGGACTGTCATATCCCCCCCCCCCCCCCGGGGGACCTCATCATGACCTGAACACGGCTTAACTGAAGCGTATAGCAATTACAGCAATTACACCATAATCGTGTGTATCGCATCTGATGGTGTTACAATGAGCACGTCTTCCAACGCCTATATCTGAGCATTTCCACGAAGCAGATCAAACAGGGATATACCAGCAGACGATGTGTCATCTTCTCTGCGCTGAAACCACTTACACTCCATTAACCCGTTCAGCGCCAGAACTCGTAGTATATCATTAAGACCCCATACAGACAAGTCGAAAATGCTAATGGGAGATTTAGCAGTAGACCCATGACGCACCTTCTCGTCACCTTTGTTCTTTAGGGTCCTTTTTTTTTTCTTACTATCTAGGGCAATTGTCTGCTGATATTACCAACAATCCCAAGAAAAACGAGCGGACAAGTTTAAAAGCCATCGGACTTTTTCGAGACATACGGAGCAGATGTCGCTTGATATTTCTGAGTTTGGTCTAGGTTGTGATAAAGACTACTTAAATGAAAATTGAAAATTTGAATTTTAAAGTTGTATTTCTGTTCCTCCAGGTGTATATTCACAATATCCGTTCACTGATCAGATAATGAATATGCAAAAGGTAATGTGACGTCACAGTCGAGCGGAAGAGAGGGATTAACAAGAACAAAAAGTGACACTACGTAGATGTGACATCTGGATGAACGGAAGAATTTTAAAAAATGAAAACAATTTTAGTTGCGAGACCTTGTTCCCTTCCAACTTCATATTGATTATCATTTACCGTTTCTTATGTTAATTTGCTTGATGGATTTTTCGCATTTATTTCCTTTCAAATTTACCATGTAATTCCAACCAAAAAAATACATACATTTTAATTACTATCCTGAGAAGTATTTAGACTGTCAAACTTGAAACTGTAGGACGTCGAACGGCCGATATCATTTAATTTCATGAATGTTGTAATACTTGACGTGCTTAGCAAAAATGACAACGACGAAAACGAAAAGAAAACCAAGTGAACAGACACTTCTTTGACCCTTCCAGACATCCCCCCCCCCCCCTTTAGATCCAAGAATCTGTTCTACGGGTACTGCAAACAGCTTGGCTTGAGTACATAGAAATCCCAGACGGACCGGTATCCAAGGAATGAGGGCTTCATTACGGCGCGTTTGCTGGTTGAGTCACGCTAATCTAGCCTAAATGTCCACTTGAGACTGAGATTGGAGAGTGCGTGACTGGATGAGTGATCCCCATGCCGTACAAAGTTAATTGAGCCAAGACGCATTTTTCTTTCTTTCTTTCCTTTTTCTTTTTGCGCCGACACACACTAGCCCAGCAATGGATGTGTCACGACTATCATCTTCATCGCTGTTCATCGTCAGAGAGAGAAAAGAAATGAGCAAGCAAAACTTTACACGGATATAAGATCACTATACACAGATCTTGTCAGATCTGGCAAAGTCCTCAGACTTGTCAGAGCGCCACCACTGTTACGATTCAGAGAGAGAGAAACAAAGTGCTGTAACTTCCAGCACCGAATACGTAATGGGAGAGGTACGTGAATTACCTTCTTATCCCATGAAAAAAAAAAAAAAACACTGTATATATATAAATAATTTTTATATATATAATATATATATATATGTTGCTTTCCTTGCTGAAAAGGAATAAGGTTTTATTTTGTTTTGTTTTGCCTTGTCTTTGAGGGGGCGTAATAGCACGATTTTCATCTTTACGATTGTGTCAAGTGTGTATTTCCAATGTTGTGACGCGAAAAGATGTTTTTATCATGAAATTTATGGCACAATCCCTTGACAGATAGATATCCTATACAAGTACTGCACGATATCTTAACTGACGTAAACATACTTAAAGAGGTACCCTTCAGAATCATCGTAGATTTCAAATCTCACCTATACTCTCTGTATTGATGGAGTGAAACACGCAAAAGTCAGTTGTTTATATTCTGAATTATAACTGCTTTCCGCCGTCAGAGAGATAACGGTATTTTATGGCGATGGGTTCAGAGGATTGTATCAAAAAAAAAAAAAAAAAAAAGGACGATATATTTTTGCTTACGTCACGCGCCGTCACACCAGACCTGGCACAAGACACTCATTACTCACAGAAAACAAGAGCCAAAAGAGAGGCCAAACGAAAACGTGAGGAGCGTTTTTACCCCCTCCCCCTTTTCCTTATAATATTCCCCGTGTTGAATTTACCTGGAAGAGCAGGTCATCAAATGTGTCATAATCATACCCGTCAATTCAGTGGGTCCCCCGTATCGTGTTACACTGTAGTGACTGATGCGAAGAAACACTACACCAGTACTTGATGTTCACTGGAAATGGGTCGCCTCTCAAACATGAGTAATGTATACCAAATCTATCACACAAGTCTTGTGCATCCATTCTGCTTGAAATTACGCAGTGCATAATATGCTGCAGTGTACAAACCGTGACGTCGGCTATAACGAAAACTCGTTATGTAATGATTACACGGGTGATTGCGTGTTTCAATGTGAGCGTGTGTGCAGTGATGAAACAGCGATAAGAACAATGGTGACCTCGGAAGGCACTTTCATGTACATGGCGGTCTAACATACAGGTTTAGAAATTCATAATCATTGGTTTAACACACTGCCGGTCTATGTCTCATCTTTTTAAATAAGATCATTATTCTAGTAAGCATTTCATGACTACAAGAATACATAAAATGTTCAGTAACCAATGCAACAAAGCAATGTTAGTGATTTCTAAAAGCATAAGGGGCATACATAGTCTCATGTTTTTGGAAATTGCATGCTAAATGTCAATGATAAAGTATGTAGACAGGGAAAGAAATAACTATTTTCATCAAAAGTTGATAAAACTGGTGGAGGACTTTCAGAAAATAATCAGTGTATGAACCGAACCAGGCACGATAAGTCTCTCTCTGAATCATATCTCATGCACTCAGTTCTTCTTCTTTTTTTTTAATGACAAATTCTAGTCCCAAAGTTGTTGACTCATCGGAAGATACGGAAGGAAAAGACGGCCCTTTTTCGGAGAAACAGAAACTTGGAGAACAAAAGCTTTGGATATAATATCTGCACACCTCATCAACCACAAGAGCAATTTCCTTGCAACCTTGTCATTTTTATAGCCACTTCACTTGTAAGAAGGCCCGACCTTTTCTAAGACAGGGAATACAAAGAGCTGCTTGGAACTCTACCTGGATTAAAACGCCCTCACACAGTCGAGCACTTAATAACGCGTTCGCCCATCACACGCTAGTCCCGATAATCACACGCCTATTCAGCGACCAAACGAAGAGCCGCAAAAGGAACTTTTAAAGGGATGGTATAGTTTTGGTTGAGACCTAATTTCAGGTTTCTAACATTTTTGGTGAATTAATGAGAAACCCCTTATGAAATATGAAAGAACATGTAATTCCATGAGGAATTCAACGTTTATTTGATGAAAATTTGTTTTGATATGGCTGAGATATCCAAAACAGAGATTCTAATAAATGTGGGACCCACACTTTATTACGATCGCTTTGTTTTACTTTGTTTTTGGATGTTTCAGTCATTCCAAACCCCGATTTTCATCAAATAAACTTTGAATTCCTCTTAAAATGGTATGCTCTGTACTATTTCATAAGCGTTTTCTTGGTATCTCACAAAAAGTTAAAAGCCGAATTCTCATTTCCACCAATACTGTACCATCCCACAAACATTGGAACGTAATTAGGGTTTTCTTTTTGTTGTTGAATGGGATGACGAGTTACGAATAGTGAGTGTCAAACCTAGACTAATAGTCACGTTAAACCAAGAGAGTTATTTAATCCTTTAGTCATTTTATGTCACAAAAAGTGTCACTGAATAGTGTTGTGTAATACCTTTGTGATGATTTTGTAACTTTTCTCTAAATTTGGAAAAACAAAATAAATTGTTCATTTTGACTGCACATGTGCAATTTCGAGAATAAACCGTTTGCACTCCCTTTGACCGAAGACTAAAAAGTAAATAAATAAAATAAATGAATAGATAAAAAAAAATCAATTGCGGACAAAAACCTCAAAATGTCTAAAACTGTTTAGAGACTTGTTATTATAACGACATCGTAATGCGGCATCCTGTGGACCAAACAAAGCACAGGACATAATAACAGATTTTTTTTTTTTCCAATGTGAATGCATCAGTGGAGGCGGCAATACTGCATGAAACGGGCGTGAAAATGATGAGTTGACTTTCAGAAACTGAAGTGTTATCTCCACCAGTTCCTCCCCATTCATATGTTACCAATGGCAACTAACCACCGCATTAACAAGTTGATGGGCAAAAATGACATTCACACATTTTCTGTCCCAGGGACTTCTAGACAGAGGGGAGTTTCTGTGCCAATCAGCGCTCGAAGCACACCCATGCACCTTAATAAAGGTAGGGGATACCTTTTACAGACCTCCCAAAATGCAGCAAAACATTAAATATGAACCTCAGGGGACTTGTTTAGGCCACTGCTGAGAAATTTGGAAGTCAACCGTTATCTACAATTTGAATAATGCACAAAACTCAACTACTCAGTAGTTCTGTGTGTCAGCCACACTTAAGCCTTTCTGTTGCAGTCTTCTGTATTTTTTTTTTAATCTATAAACACAAATCTAAAAGTATAAGAGCTGATGTAATAACATATAGAGTGTGTGGCAAGAATGTATATAGAAATGTTTGTAAGTTTTGATGAACTTTCTTCACAAAATATACATGATGGACACACATGCAGTGCATGGGTCTGCAAAGGTAGCCTAGTAATGTACTGGAATTTACGGTGAGCCCCGAAAAAAAATTCAATTCAAAATCTAACGGTCAATAAAAATGTACTAAATGTTACCTTCCACTTTCAATACTTATGGGAGTTTCTAAAATGATACTCTCTTCAACACACCACTGTATTTATACAACTATTCATTTAAGGCATGCAAATGGGATTCCCATGTACGGCTTCTCGATCAATGCTTTCAGCGATTATAATCCCTTTCTCCCTATAGCAAGTCATCAATGCGCTGCTATTATGGGTTATTACAAGACTGTAATGTTCGAATGTAAAGAATACAACTCATTTGAGGTGGTGTCGGGCCTTGAAATAAGATCTGCCGAATTTGAGACTTGTAAGGTAATGAAATCACCAACACTCTGGTTGTTGGTTCTTATCATAACACGATAATTATTACGTGAAAACATGCGATCCTTTGAATTAGTAAACTTTCTTACTTTTTTTTTCAAGCTAGGAAATTTCAGCCATTCCTCTCAGTGATAAAGTTCATTTCAATTTAGACCTAATTCATCTCAATTCAATTCAATTAAACTTTCGCATTGTTTGTTTTTTTTTTTCTAACATCAATAAAGACAAGGAACAAAGATCACATAAACCCTTTCAGGCTCGAAATATGGACGAAAACTAAGGACTAATAACAGAATCAATTCGCCTCTACTTGTAGGGCAAAGCTAATTTCTGACCTTGCACATTATTCATATTGTTTGTTTCCGCTGTGAAATAGGTTATTTCGGGAAACAAAAATCCCTTTCCCCTACGAGCGTAATTTTGCAGAAAATCCATCCCCTTAAAACAGGATCAAAAACGCGCACGTATAATAAGGATTCGTTCCCCCTAAGAGCCTGGATTTTCCTTTGGGGGAAAAGAGCACAGTTTTCCCACGATTTTGCCGGGGAATGTTTCAAAGGATTTGAGCGGGAAAGAAGTCAGTTGAGAAGAGGAGTGATAATAAACGCAAATTCATTCCGAGGTACTGACGTACGCCATCACGAGGGAAGCGACGTAACAGAAAGCTTTGACCTTGTCAGAGTGGTCTGTTTGTTTGTTTCTTTGTGTGTGTGTGTGTGTGTGTGTGTGTGTGTGTGTGTGTTTCTCTCTCTCTCTCTCTATCTCTTTCGAAAAGCGAGGGAGGTCGGACTCAGAGCTATTATTATGGGAACAGTCGTCCACGTGACGGAACCACTCCGTTCTTGTTTGTTGCGTGACCCTTATGTATTTAAAGCAACAACTACTTCTAACACTACTACTACTACTACTACTACTACTACTACTACTACTACTACAACTATTACTACTACCTAAGTTATTACGACTACACTATAATTCTACTGCGCTCATACCACCACGATGACTACTACTACTTTGTTTGTTTGTTTCTTGTTTGTTTGGTTTTTTTGTTTTTGTTTTTTTGTTTCCATTTTAAACCTGTACGATATGCCTGCTACGGGTAACCCAGATTAAACGGGTATGTCATGGTATTCCATGTGGGGTCCAGTTGTGCGTACTGCTGCTGCTGTAAAGAATCGTGAGAAAATATGATATTTTCGCAATTTTGAAACTTGCAAGACTTCATTATACGAGCACCGACTTAGAAATAATACGTGCAAGGATGGGTTGTATTTCCCCCTCCTTCGGAGCGATATTAGTATCCTACATAAGGAAGGTATGGAAGTCAATGTCGTTTTGTCATAGTTTCACTTTTTCTTCTTCTTCTTCTTCTTCTTCTTCTTCTTCTTTTCATTTCTTACTTCCGGAACTCCGCGTTCAATGTGCAGTTTGTTTGTGATATATATATATATATATATATATATATATATATATATATATGCTTCAATTAATCTTCCCATTGATGTTATTTTTGCAGAGGGGCCCACATTCTACAAGCTCTGTCTTTTTAGTGGGTCTCTCCATTTTTCGCACTTTAAGCAAAGTTATACATGTACCTTATTTCGATCACTTCTTTTTTTTTTTTTACTACAATGTATAATTACTATAAGGTCCTCCTCAACTGTTTCACATTCTTTTCGATACATAATGTTCTGTTTACCTTATTCTCTGTTGTCAAAAGAAGTGTAACTTATATGTTTTGTCGAAAAATGAAATAAACTTTGAATTGAATTGAATTGAATTGAATTTCACTACATAGCGCTCAATGTCTTCCCCTCGCACTAACAATAATTGATTCTAACAAGACATAAAATTGTGACTTGTCACCTATCTTGCTAATTTACCGTCATCACAAATATAGACGTGAAAGCAAAAAAAAAAACAAAACAAAACAAACAAACAAACAAACAAAAAACTAAAAGAAAAGAAAAAAACAGCAAAATTAAGTTTGGTTCATTTCTGCATTATAGATATAATTGCCCCTCAAAACAAAATGCAAAATTAAATGGCTTAGAAAAAATGAGAAATAGTAGGTCTATAACACTTATTCGAAATAAAACAATTTTGATGATTTGACATCTCATCTCCTAATCAAAACGTCAGAAAATGTTTTTAAAACTGTTTCATCATCCGAAGCAAGTTGCTACGATGTTTTGAAATGACATTACGTTTGATGATGTGTTGTGCATCTAAATTTAACAGCTGATATTCTCGAAACTGTGGCCCACTTTCCTCCTTTTTCCGCTTTAAGTTTTAAAAAATTCAATTGAGACGGTGACAATCAGTTGAAAACTTAGAGATTTGATTAATTCAAACACACGAAATCGTAACTGTGACGACTTTCATCAGGTTTTCAGCGTAACAACCGCGTCAAAAATCTGTTTTCTAAAACAGCATTATTTGCAATTCCTCTGTGCTTCATTAATTCATAAACCCACATTCTTTTTAGCGTTTTAGGGTATGTATAGAGAGGGGGCGGATACGTAGCCTAGGCATACTTAAAATTAATAATAAGCTGCCTCCAAGTTCATTAACGTTGGAAGCCATAAATTGTCTTTGTATACAGATGTGTCTTTGTTTTTAATGGACAAAAATATCTAAAATTGTACGGAGTAGAACATGAGCGCAAGAGAGTCATCTCCAACTGGCCGACATCGAAGCGATCTGTTAATTTCTATGCCGAACTAGTAATGGTAGAAGCAGAAGAATGGTATTGTATTCTGGAAAACTTGAGCCGGATACATATCACACACATCCGAGGAGAGAGGATGGGGGGGGGGGGGGCAGAGAGGACGTAACAACAATATGTGAAAATAAGGCCTTTGTAATCGGTCAGTGTGATTAAAGCGTGGTGTTGGTTTATAATGCAGACATCGAGGCATGCTCTGAATAGGGTGCGACGCTGTAGGGATGCAGGCTTGTGCTGAATATGTCAATCGATCCAGCAATCAAGAAAATGAAAATGGTGCTCAGCTTGCATTTCAGGCCGGATTTCAGGATTGCTTAATCTTCGCGTCTCGCGGGCCTAATGGAGTGGGCGATACCATGTTTTTTGTCGTTTCCTTTTTGTTTCCTTCTTTAATAATTCCTAAGTAACGGAATAGTATGTTTTTGCTATATGGACAACCTTTCATATTTTCAGACGTGATTTTGCATGATAATGTTCACATTAGCCAACATGATACGAAACATCGAAGTATCGTTGGTAATATACATAGCTCGAGACGAAGCTACTGGCTTTAGAAACGCACATATCTTTCACAACCATCAGAGTACATGTACTTTCTGTTGCATCCATAAAGCTGAAAGCTTTATATCTGACTTCAAGTAAGGCTGTATGGAGATGTACATCTTTTCTTTCTTTGTAGATAATCCCTTACATTATAAATCTTTTCCAGATCTATGGGCGAGTATTAGCGATGAACTGAAAACGACTGACCTGCCGTCTTCTAGGTCAAGTAGTATCAAGATTTATCATAACAAGCGAAATTTAACCGTGGAAATGAGGATAATGGTTAATCCTTTCACAGAAACGAGTACGGCGCAATAAAAAAAAGAAAAAAAAAGAAAAAAAGAATAGATTTGTACGTGTTGTATTCGTGTTGTATCTCGCAGAAGACATTTTAAAAACCAAATTCGTGCTAGAACTGCTGAATATATATGTATATATATATATATATATATATATATATATATATATATATATATGTATACATCTACTTTACATATATATATATTTCATGGAAAAAAAATGTATTAATATCTTCGTCAACTTGAGGTTTTTGACATTGAAGCTGTTGAAAAACAAAGAAAATGATTAAAATATTCACTGTAATTTCAATGATATATTCAACAATGTTTTTTTTTTTTTTAAAAACGAGTGCTGTATCATTGGAAAGATGTAATTTTTCGCTCTTTGATGATAAGATTACTTAAAAAAACACTTAAACTTTTGCAAACTGGAAATTCGGAAAGCTTCACAGTTCCCATAAATGAGCAATGAAACGTTATTTTTCATAAATGAGTAATGAAACGTTTACCGATGTGTTGGCTCAGTGAGTAGAGCGGCTGCCCTCACAATCGGGAGGTCGTGGGTTCAAACCCCGGCCGCGTCATACCAAAAGACGTTAAAAGATGGGAGTTGCTGCTACCTTGTTTGCCGTTCAACAGTTGAAATTAAGGTTAGAGCAACGTCGATCTGGCGCTGCTCAGTGGCTGCCGGGCCCACGATCAATTGAGCAAAAAGAATTTTCATTCTTGGACAATAAAATTTGGAATTTATATCCAAAACAATTATTAGAAAGGAAGTCAAGGTCCACAAAACTGGAGATTCACAAGCAGATGTATCATGCACAAAGGCGATGTGTAAATGCCTTGATTAAAGATGCTAAGTTACAATAATTATCATTCAAAAAAGGTTACGGATTGTGGGAAAGATACAAAGAAGTTGTACAAAGTTGCTAATGCTTTACTTTACCGAAAACAGCGATCTCCTTTACCAGAACACCTCACTCATGGTGATCAGGTTGAGTTAGCCAATTGTTTTAATCAATATTTCATTGATAAAATTGTGGCAATCCAACGGAGTTTCCCAACTCGTTGTGAACAGCCAAATGACATTGTATGTGAAGTCAAGTCAGAATTGAGTGAGTTTCAGTCTGTCACTGTTAATGAGATAGAAAAGCTTATTAAGAACTCACCTAACAAATCATGTGAACTTGATCCAATCCCAACAGATTTGGTTAAGAAGTGTGGCAGAGTTTTAGCACCCGTTATCACAAGAATCATAAATGCTAGCCTGAGATTAGGTGTAGTTCCACAGGTGTGTAAAAAAGCAGTTATTCATCCAACTTTGAAAAAAGCAGGCTTAGATCAGGAGTGTTTAAAAAATTACCGTCCAATTTCAAATTTACCTTATTTAAGTAAATTGCTTGAAAAGGTTGTTTTCTCACAACTGACAATGTATCTGCAAGATAATGAATTGCTTGATTCATTTCAATCTGCGTACAAGCCTGGTCATAGTGTAGAAACACTGTTAGTCAACTTATCAGATATTGCAACTGATTGACAAATTGCCCTACATCGACGTAAATAAGCACTGAATTGATCAGTGTTTTAGTAGTAGCCATGATAAAAAATCATGGGCGTACATACTCGAGCAGGATTCGAACCTACGACCTCCTGATCCCCGGACAGGCGTCATCTCCACTAGACCACCGAGCTTTCGCCCGACAGCAAGTGTTGGTTCTAATCCTTATAGCATGCAGCGGGTACTGCTTTGTTATTCAAATTCAACAAATTCTTCCGTCGAGATGTTTTCATTGCAACTGATTGACAAATTGCCCTACATCGACGTAAATAAGCACTGAATTGATCAGTGTTTTAGTAGTAGCCATGATAAAAAATCATGGGCGTACATACTCGAGCAGGATTCGAACCTACGACCTCCTGATCCCCGGACAGGCGTCATCTCCACTAGACCACCGAGCTTTCGCCCGACAGCAAGTGTTGGTTCTAATCCTTATGGCATGCAGCGGGTACTGCTTTGTTATTCAAATTCAACAAATTCTTCCGTCGAGATGTTTTCATTGCAACTGAATAAGGATTAGAACCAACACTTGCTGTCGGGCGAAAGCTCGGTGGTCTAGTGGAGATGACGCCTGTCCGGGGATCAGGAGGTCGTAGGTTCGAATCCTGCTCGAGTATGTACGCCCATGATTTTTTATCATGGCTACTACTAAAACACTGATCAATTCAGTGCTTATTTACGTCGATGTAGGGCAATTTGTCAATCAGTTGCAATGAAAACATCTCGACGGAAGAATTTGTTGAATTTGAATAACAAAGCAGTACCCGCTGCATACCATAAGGATTAGAACCAACACTTGCTGTCGGGCGAAAGCTCGGTGGTCTAGTGGAGATGACGCCTGTCCGGGGATCAGGAGGTCGTAGGTTCGAATCCTGCTCGAGTATGTACGCCCATGATTTTTTATCATGGCTACTACTAAAACACTGATCAATTCAGTGCTTATTTACGTCGATGTAGGGCAATTTGTCAATCAGTTGCAATGAAAACATCTCGACGGAAGAATTTGTTGAATTTGAATTATCAGATATTGTGTTCAGAGAATTAGATAGTGGTAACATCACTGCTCTTATCATGCTTGATATGAGTTCAGCTTTTGACACAGTTGACCATGCTATTCTGATTCAACGATTGAGATATTTGGGCATCAAAGGAACTGTTCTTGATTGGTTTATATCCTACTTATGTGATCGATCTCATTATGTCAGAATTGGTGATTCTACCTCTTGTAAAACTATGACAAAGTTTGGTGTACCTCAAGGTTCTGTTGGAGGCCCGCTGCTTTTTTCTCTGTATATGCAACCAATTAGTGAAGTATTTCGCAAGCATTGTATTAGTTATCATTGTTATGCGGATGATATACAACTTTATTTGTCTTTTAAACCCACTGTGTCTTCATTGTCATCCGCCATTGTAAAACTCGAAGCATGTTTGCAAGACCTGAAAATTTGGCTTACATCCAATGGCCTTAAACTAAATGATGATAAATCTGAGTTTCTGTTATTGGGATCAAAGTATATGTTAAACAAATTTGATTATCAGTCATGTAATGTCAACATCGGTAGCACTTGCATTACTCCGTCGAAAACAGCCCGTAATTTAGGTGTCATATTTGATCAGGAAATGTCATTTCGAAGTCATGTAACTCATATTCAGCGGAATGTACGATATCAGTTGCGTAATTTAAGTTTCATAAGGAAATATTTGTCTAAATCTGCAGCTGAGATACTTATTCATGCTTTGATTTCTTCTCGGTTAGATTTTTCGAATTCATTGTTGTGTAATCTTTCAAAAAAAGATGTCACAAAACTTCAACGGTTGCAAAATTCTGCTGCCCGACTGTTAACTTTTACTAATAAGTTTGATTCCATGTCACCAGTTCTCCGTTCCTTACATTGGTTACCTGTAGAAAAAAGGATTATTTTCAAGATTCTGTTATTAGTACATCATTCAGTTCATTCTTTTCCCCTAATATACATAAGTAATTCTGTTCAAAAATACAATCCGACACGAAGGCTACGTTCATCATCAGATGCATTCTTACTCCAAACACCCAGAGTAAAACATGGGTATGGTGATCGTGCTTTTTCCGTTATGGGACCAAAATTGTGGAATCAGTTACCTCTTCAGTTAAGGGAACTGTCATCTACAGAGTCATTCAAATCCAAACTTAAAACTTATCTGTTCCTTTCATACTGAGGACTGTAATTGCTGTATGTCATTAATATTGGATTAATATTGCATTTTTAATTGATATATGTTGTATTCTTTATTTGGTATATATTTGCTTTTGTTTACCATTTTTTTCTTTGTTGAAATGTTTGAATATGTATATGCATGTAAATATATGATATTTTTTCATTTTTGAAGCGCCATGAGCACTGAAAAGTGGACCTGTGCGCTATACAAGTAGCCACTATTATTATTATTATTATTATTATTATTATTATTATTGTACATCGGGCTGAATTCGAAGACAGGACTTGCTGAAGAAATTTAATTGCTGCGAGCTTCGTCCTGATATTAAAAAAAAAAACAAAGTAAAAGAAAACAAAATTGTTTGGAAATCGCAACGACCGCCTTGGGCTGCACTGACCTTATTTTGATCATCCCACGATTGTTTTTTATCTTTGCTATCATACCAACTGAATATTGCAATACCAATTGAATTTTTGTAATAAAAAAGTTTCAAAGGCAGCTTTGTTTTTAACCTTTCACTGCGCGCAGAAATAAAAAAGTATAAAACATATAGTTTTGAGATCAACATGTGTACAAGAACAACTACTCCTCTCATGTCGTATATGCTAGGTGTGTATATTTATTTTTTTCCCATGTTTGTTTTTAGTTGGTGGCGGGGGGGGGGGGATCAGTCTGCAATTAGCTGATTTTATTTGCGTACCTTACTATGGCAATTATCTTAGATTTCGTATAATTTCTGATAATTTCATAATGTACATATTTGTTGGTCTTACGTTTTGTACTTTTGTTATGCTGTTTTGTTTTGTTTTGTTTTGTTTTGTTTTGTTTTGATTTGTTTCTTTACACATTTTCAGTTATGTAATATTTGTATTGTACAATTCATTGTGTATCGTGTATTTTTAATTCACGGACTGGCTGAAAAACAGCCTCCGGCTGAGCCCGGTACCGTGACAAAATAAAATGAATGAATGAATGAATGAATGAATGAATGAGTTAATAGATGAAAGACACAAGTATTCATCACATTCACATTTGGACTTGAATGTTGCACACGTCTGAAAAGAATAAATTGGGAAACAAATACACAAAAATTTACTTCATATTCCAAGTTAGAATCAACATGAATCCACTATACGTAGAAACCAACTGTACTGCACACACTAAACTTTGCCAATTAAGTACAGTGAAGGACAACGACTTCTGCAAAATCCAGAAGAGACCGAAAGGCGTCCTATCCTGTAAGGTTGTTGACCTAACAAGGACATAATTCAGAAGAATTCGTCCCGTCCTCCATCAACGTTCTTAACAAGAGGAGCTGTTGTAGCTCAGTGGAAATGACCGTGGACTCTTGACCCTGGGGTCTTTGGTTCAAGACCCTGGTAGTCACAGTTGTGCCCTAAAATGCACCGACACATTTTCCAGTCACCCCACCCCGTACAATAAAATTTAGCATTATAAAACGATTCGCAAAGGTAAGTTGATCATTTGGATTCTTTTCAGAGGCAGTCATCAAAATGACTCTTGATGCCGGTCTCCTGCAATTGTTCTTAATAATTTGAATGAATATTTATTGCTTTTTTTCCAATTGTCTGTTCAATATCACAATTTACGCAAACTGCCTAATTAGTATATACATTATCTATTTTTAAGTATTATGTTTGAACGATTTCATTTTTTACTTTGTGAAAATGGAGAAATGAAATTGAGTCAGTTCAAATCAAAGGATGGCACTCAATCCATTGCCTAGTTTGTGGGAGGAGGGGAGTGGGGTTATCGGCTTGTTCAACAACAGCCATTGCTTCCAATAGCCTAGCTCGCGAAATGTTTCTACAAAATGCAAAATACGAACATAACTTACGGTAAAATATGAACATTCATTTTTACTTTTAATCATAGTTGGCTTTATTTTTACCATTCAATTTGACATTATATTCGATTTACTTTGAAACAAGTGATCCAATATCTTTTTGGGGTGATTGTAAATTAATTACTAAAGTAACAACAGAAACAACACCAAACAGGTTATTATCAAAGAGATAGCTTTGATAGAGGTTCCTATTCGATTGAGCGTACTTTGCATCCCAGCGCGGGATATACTGGCTTCTTTTTTCTTTCCTTTTTGGTGCAGAGTGGGAGGGGGGGGGGGAGGAGGGAGCAGAGATGGGGGAGGTTCTTCGCGTATTCTCGTGAAGTGATAAGTCACTTAAGATGTCTGCCACGTTCATAAGTGATGGTTTGAGTTCAGTACTCTCGCAGATTGTCGATACAAAAGACGTCATAATGGCATTTCGAGACGGATGAGGTTATTTTTCGAGGAGCATTAGCCACAAATAAAGCATGTTGACAATCGTCTATAGGAATGTGTTATGTCAAATTCAAAATATTTCGCGAGTTGAACCATGTCGTATGGAAGTGATTTCTATAACTTGGCAACTCTGTCGTAAACATAAAACGTAAATCAAATCAGCTAAGCCATGGCGTGCATTATCCATACAGGCTGCTCATCATTACCATGGCAACCGGGCCTACAGCGACATGCCGGTAATTCTCTTGGGAACTGCTGGGATTGTTGTCTGACAGTTCCATGAGAAATATTCTTATACAATTTTTGATCGAAAGCAGAGCCGGTGGATTACCGGAGATATTTCTTTTTTTTTTCTTCGTTCCTTTTTCTTTGTTTTTTTTTTTCTACCTACAGGGCGCTACTTGGCCCGGTTGGTGCATATATTTCTTTTTTCTGTTTCTTCCGTTTATCCTTCTTTTATTTCTTCTCCTTCTTTGTCCCATCAAGGGCCGTGATTCCATCACTCATGAGTATCGTCAGAGATACCAGTTCTTTTCTTGCTACTGTCCTCATCGACAGAAGACGTTGTTAATGTGAAATTTTCATTAGCAATACAGCAGAAGTGATTAGAATGAGAAAGGAATGAAAGATAGAGAGGAGGTGTGAATGCATGGGGCGCGTGAAAGTATAAACTTGAATAAAATATTTCCAATATCGATCAAGTTGGGCTACATCACACACCGTTCGTAATCTTCGAAGTTTTTTTTTTCTTGTTTTTTTTTGTTTTGTTTGTTTTGTTTGTTTTTTTTTTGTTTTTTTTTTGTTTTTTTAACTCCGACGATTAGCCTGTAGCTTCAAACTTCCGACGCGCGTCCCCAAGACAGCTACTGTAGGCCTATAGAGTAGTATGAACGTATGCATCATTCCGGACATACATTGTAAGTTTGCCGGAAGGGTCACAAAGCGACAAAGGACGCAGACCCAAACAATTCCGTTTCCTTCTCATCCCTGTGGATAGTAACAAGTTTCCCACTTTGTTGTGTCCACAAAGTTCGTTAGCATATACATGATGAGACAACATTTCTTCCTTCTCCCCTTCTAATATAGAGAGAATGACAGACTTTGTTTCAAATTCCTGAAGGTGTACATTGCACACCATGACCGTGAACGAAAGCGTTCGCATGAGAGCTTAGTGACAGAGACGCGTGGTGAAAAGTTCCTCGGTGTTCAAGAAAGATCAACGCTTATATTTACCCCCCCCCCTCCCCTTTTGCATTTATTCGACGTTTCCAGAGAACTTTGCTCCCTTAACCAGTATTTAGACTTCGGTTTTGGGTCAGAATGGTATCATCACTATGCACTGTGATGACCACAACAAAACTGGAATGTGCCTGAGAAAACCAGAACAAGCGGTGATGTTTGCGTGACGTCATGTATAAATAGGCCCTACTATTCAGTCTAAATCTGCCTGGAAATTACTGGATGGACTTCCCATTAACATTTATTCAGCTGCATGTGCAAACATTTGACACGCCGACACATTGTACTCATATCTACTAAGAAAAGACAGTGGTGAAGACCTGGATTATCAAAACAATACGGTAAAAAATTCATATCTTAAAGGGACGGTAAAGTATTGGTTGAGGTGAGGATTGAGTTTTTAACTTTTTGCGAGATACTTAGAAACTACTTTATGGAAAAATGTTAAAGCACATACAATTCTTTATAAGAGGAATTCAAAGTCTATATATTTTGATAAAATCGGTTTGAAATGGCTGAGATATCCAAAACGAAGGAAAGCAAAGCGATCCTAATAAAAGGTGGGTCCCACGTTTTGTTAGGGTCGCTTTGTTTTGGATATCTCAGCCGTTTCAAAACCAAATTTCATCAAAAACTTCGAATTCCTCTTAAAATTATATGCTCTTTTGAATTTCTTAGGAGGTTTCTCATTATCTCCAAAAAAAACAACAACAACAACAAACCAAACTTAAAAAGCAGTGGAAATCTGAAGACCCATCTCAACTGAATTACATTATTGTAATACCAACCCTATAGGCTTGTTATTATTCCAGTATTTGCAGTCGTAAGCGATGAATTATCAAATTACCATTAACATCATTATCAAAGTCATTGTACAAATGCCAATATCGTTCTAACCTTGATTTTTAATATCATCTTCAGTTACTGGTTGATGTCTGTATCATTAAGACCTTATAACAGTACAGTCACAACTATACATGTTTATACAGTTAAGAATCTACGACCTCTCTGCACACTACATTTCAGATGTACGCTAACCTTTCGTATCGCATGTCGTACCTCAGTTTAATCGTGATGGGAACGGTCTAAGATTGGTCACGGCAGTCATATAGGTCACGTGGTAAATGTAAGTAAATTGATGGACGTATCCACGTCGGTTGTTTGATAGATGACCAATAATGCCGCCACGGATACCACTATCCATAATGCGGTTTCGACTACAATACCTACTTTAGACCCACGGTGTCATTTCCAGAGGTAATTGTTAACTTAAGAGTATACAATCCTTTTTTATTTCTTCCTAACAAAACATATTCCCTCCCCCCCCCCCCCACCACCACCACCACCGCGGAAATACATAACACACGAACACATGCGCGCGCGCACACACATATCGGCACACAATTATCATGACATGTTACTGGTCATGCTGGTGATAAACCAGGGAGGAGGTTTCAACCTCTCTGGATAAACCAATGAAACAAACTACATGCCCACGCTATAGACGGGAAAAGAGTGCATGGAGTGACCGGAAGCCGGGTATATTATCTACCGTGTTGTCATTTTTATTCAGTCAATACTGCAGGTTTTTCTACGAAATGGAGCCAAGAACACACAAGCGTTACTAGTAACAAATGTGACAAGGAATGAACAATTATTTTCAGAGATAGTGCATGATTTTCATTTTTCCGAACATTCTTTTCTCTGTCACTGGTGTGAACCATCCGGCGGCCTGCTGAAACAAAGTCTATTTTAAAGAGAAAGTGTTCAATCGTTAGAGAAGCTCTTTAGACAAGCAAAACGGGATTGGAAACTAGGTATGGACGTACCAGAGAGAGAGGAAAAAATAAGAAGTTGACTGCGAAGACTGTCTCGTTTTATGTGTTCTGATAAAATGTGGCAATGCGACAGAAGAATCATAGTGAAAGACGGTATCAAAGACCAATAGAATGTAACATGTTTCAATTATATAAATCATAAAGCAACTTGATCCTAATCGTGCGAAGGAAAGTGGATAATCTTTACAACGTGCAAATACCGCAGTTTCATGCACATTATTACCTCCATAATATCGAATGGCCAGTTAACCAATACTTTCGTGCGTGGCATTCTGTAGCCTCCGGTATTGTGACGCACATGAGCTCTGCTTCGAGTTTCGTGTTTTCTCTGATATCTATCTCCTCACCCCCATCCCCCCCCCCCCCTCTCTTCTTTCTTTCTTTCTTCTCTGTTTTCCCTTCCTCAAATGTTTTACGCTTATTCAAATATAAAATCTTTCCACTACTATACACTTTATCCACGTATCTGTCTATTTGCTATTTGTATGTTTATTCGTCTATCACTCTCTCTTCATCCAAGCTTCTATCTCCCTAAAAGTTTTCCCAATCACCTATCTATCGACGAACCATTTTTATTTGGAGGCATTTATCTCTATCTATCTATAGTTGTTTATGATATTATATAATTCTGTCTATCTATCTTCTTCATATGTTTATCAATACATCAATACATTCTCCGCTCCATGCATGTATCCATCCATATCTATCTATCTATCTATCTATCTATCTATCTATCTATCTATCTATCTATTCATTGATTTCTCAAATACAATGTACATTTCATATTATATCTATCAATATATCCGCCTGTCCATCCATATCTATCCATACCTTTCTTCCACATCTTTGACCACCGATATCTTCCTCTTTTTGTCTCTTATTTTCTGTCTGTCTGTTTGTCTGTCTGTTCTCATCCGTTTCGAACTGCATGTACTTAAAAGCTCAACAGTAATCGTTGCCATGGGCAGATTTCGTCAAAATTTGCCTGCGTATCTCGGGTCTGACGTATTTTAAACATCACATAATATGACGGAAGCTTAGAAATGCAGAAGCGCTCAACGAAGCAGGGGAGGGGTCAAGACGGATGGCTTTTATTAACCCATGACATCTTGTCAGCGTTGATTTGAGAGTATCTTGTACTGAAGAAATATTCCATGGAGCTGGTTCATTTCATTACGTCTGAAAGTAATGATATTAATACGTTCACATCATAATATCAGAGAGAAAAGCACAAGCATTTACCCATTTCTACACAGAAACATGAACTTTGCAAGAAATTCAGCAATCAGGAAACTTTTGAAACGTTCACAAAGCAAACAATAACGAACAGCAAAGAACTGAAATGAATCCAAGTGCTTGTTCTTCCCGGTGAAACACAATTGAACATCGGATAGTGCAAGTACACTGCACCAATTTAAGTCACAAAAATGTGCTGTCTGAGACCCGATGGATTATTTACAGGTGTCATCCCATGCCATTTCGCTGCAGTGATGGTGATGGTATATTTTCGATAATTAAAGAGATCATAAAAGCAATTATTCCATGGACACTCGAATCAATGATACTAATTGATGATAACGAATATACCCACAATTATCACAAATTCATGTAAATGCATTCCTAACATCAGAACATATAGGTGTAACATTGGTAAGCGTGTTACACATCATAACAGCATGACAACGTTACGCATTGCTCAAGATGGATCTTTAATATGATTTGATAATTACGTAGATGTAGATGGAGATTATGGTGTACGAAACAAAGTTCAACCATTACTCAGAACAATTACCCTCAAAGTCGTAATCAACATTAACAAGCTCCACAGTGATTCACAAGGAATATTGACAGAAGATACATAATGTGACGGGGTAACAAGTTAGACACACAGAAATATATCTAAACAGACACACGAAACAAAGAAGAGACACTCCTCTACCTGTTAGATAGACTCGGTTAAAAGCATTTGGAAAAAGAGATAGACAAATAGATAGATAGAAGGAGAGAAAGAGATAGAGAGAGGGAAAAGAAATCTCACATAACGCAGCCATCAAGCGATCGATTTCCGGCTTGTTAGGGGGAGGTGTCCACTCCTACGGTGGGTGCGAAATGTGAATAATTCATCGATTTTTGACAATAAGTAGGTGCAAAGTCGTGGTGGCTGGGTGTTTGGGAGGCCGACACGAGGACCATTGTCATAGCGGGAAGGTGTTGGCTACACCAGCCACTCGTAGTCCGTGGTGGCTTTGTTCGCGACTTCCAGGTGAGAAAATTCGACTGTTATTGGAAAGGGGTTCCAGAGCAATGCTTTGTAACTTGATGGTCACTCGAACAGAGGAACGAGGAGACAAATGAAAACATCTGACAACTATATAGCCCAGACTCAATGACATCGTAAAAACAGCCAGATAGCTATCCCTATACGTGAATAGGCAGTTTTTCAGTTTGTTTTGGTTATAATTTGTTCTAGTCAAAGAAACACAGATTTGAGCTATTTCAGTTTCTTCATTTTTTTCACCAACATTTTCGTGTGATGAATCCAAACCCTGATATATCTACCATTGTTTTTGTTATATGTATTTCAATTCAATTCAATTCAATTATCCTTTATTTCGATCCATCAAACAAAAAGTAATACATTAATACAAGGTATACTTTTTGTCAACTCATACTGCTGAGCAATTTGAAAAAAAAAAAGAAAGAAAAACAAGTCATAAAATATGATACAAAAAGTATGTGCAAATAATCATAAATTAGGAAAACAATGCACACTCTGCAATAGTAACAAAGAATAAATAAAGCAATACAAAGAATGCTGTGAAGCGAAGCCTGTTACAAGGTAGATCGCTCGAAAGAACAGCAATACACCACTAACAGATATATCCCAAATTAATCTGAATGTGTGCCGTTAAAGCACTTGAAATTGATGTATATATGGTATATTATGATGTCCAGGTAAATATAGACGTTGATTTACATAACAATATTACTGTACGGACATTATTAATTCATTCACCATTGTGTACCAAGAAAATGGTCACAAAACAGCAATACATACAAGGATACACAGGTTGTCACACAAAGCAGAAAAGGAAAAGAAAATAGGCGCATGAAGAAAACATGCAATATCGTAGAAAGAATAGGAACAAAATGAAATCAAAGATATCTAAAATCCTGAGATATCATAAGCATGATATACGTACATTCTGAAACCGACAAGATCAGGGCAACCATTATTATTATCACGTGTAATACCCCAAAGACAAGTGGGTATAGCTAGGCCTTTTTAGTTTACTAGTTTTGCTAGTATGCTTGTTTGGTCGGCGTTTCATTGTGAGTACACATTCCGACCCTCCTACGAAGAGAGATTATGGATATGAAATTCACTTGATTTCGTCCATCAGTCACATATCAAGTATCATAATAATTCAAAACAAAAACGAATGAAATATAACAGAGAGAGTACATCTAGCTCCCTCCCCTTTTATCTATCTATCTATCTATCTATCTGAATATCTTTATCTATCTCTATCTATATCTATCTCTTATATTTATCTATATCTATTTACGATTTATCTATATCTATCTTTCCTTTCTATCTATCTATTCATCTATTTATCTATTTATTTATTCATTTATTTATTTATTTATTTATCTATCTATCTATCTATCTATCTATCTATCTATCTATCTATCTATGTATCTATGTATCTATTTATCTATCTATCTACCTATCCACCCCTCTTACACACATTCTCATTATTTCTCTCTGTTCTACAAGTTGCAACGAGTGGACTGTCTGGGCCAGTCTGCATGTTTGCTCCACCCTAATTACTTGCTCATGAAACGCTAGATCATACTTCTATGGAGAGCTAGGGTTTAATGACACCAATCGCATTGTAATCAGCACGTATTCACAATCTGAAATGCCGTGTAAGTCGTTTCTTCGTACAGTTATTGATTGGGAGGCATTACACCATTTATAGGGGATTGCAGATCGATAACAGTATGCCATCATGACGAGATATAGATACATTAACAGGTGCGCCGCTATTTGACAATCGCTGCAACAGGCACACAAGGCCCGACGCATGATACAATGACGCGAATGGCACGAATTATGAAAGCAAAGCGATGAAGTGTTAAAAAAAACAACCGTTGAAGAAGTAACACGTTGTAACTGTGTTCCCGAACGAAGTAGAAAGTAGAGCGAGACTAGGGATGTACGATCCTCTGTTTTGAGTTTTCTCAACAGGCGCACAGCGATACCAAAGCAGAAAGATTCGAACCCATTGATTGGTTGATTGAATATCAACTGACACGTGTAAAATTATTAATTCAAAAATTAATTATGTACACAGATTAAGGAATTAAGACAAGGATACATGCAGCGTAATTGCTTGATAATCATTTGATAATTGTAGTAAAAAAAAAAAAAAAGGTCGCTGCTTCTTTAAATAATAGACTGACTAATAGTTTGTGACTACTGACTAATAGTTTGTGACTGCTGATAAAACCTGTCGCTGCCATTGGAAATCTATATGTACAAATCTCAACTGCATTTCAGTTGGTGGTCCTGTAATGGTTAATTCACTGAGTGGAGAACATGAAGCATCCAACCTGCGCCTCAAGTTGTCCGATGAAACCATGGAATTGATTATGAAAGCTAAAGACAGAAAGAACAAGGAAAAGTAGAAATTACGCGGTGCGTAATATATGTCCCCGCCGGAAGTAGCATTTTGTAGCCAGTGTACAATACAGGTAAAAAATCAAGGTCAAAGGTCAAAGAAGTCAAAGGTCAAATTTCTGTGTAGAAGTTTTGAAGCCCTCACCTAGTGCCATCACATAAAGCAAACGGAATCGAAATCGGGTTAGAAATGGCGAAGGAGTAGCATTTTGTAGCAAAACGTACAATAAATGTCAAGAATCAAGGTCAAAGGTCAAAGAAGTCAAAGGTCAAAATTCTGTGTAGAAGTTTTGAAGCCCTCACCTAGTGCCATCACATAAAGCAAACAGAATCAAAATCGGGTCAGAAATGGCGAAGGAGTAGCATTTTGTAGCAAAATGTACAATACAGGTCAAAAATCAAGGGCAAAGGTCAAAGAAGTCAAAGGTCAAAATTCTGTGTAGAAGTTTTGAAGCCCTCACCTAGTGCAATCACATAAAGCAAACGGAATTGAAATCGGGTTAGAAATGGCAAAGGAGTAGCATTTTGTAGCCAATGTACAATATAGGTCAAAAATCAAGGTCAAAGGTCAAAAAAGTCAAAGGTCCAAATTCTGTGCAGAAGTTTTGAAGCCCACACCTAGTGCCATCACACAAAGCAAACGGAATCGAAATCGGGTGAGAAATGGCGAAGGAGTAGCATTTTGAAGCAAAATGTACAATATAGGTCAAAAAAAAAAGAAGTTTCAAGGCTCCAATGTAGTACTATCATCAGCAAACAGAATCAAAATTGGCTCATAAATGACAGAGAAGTAGCAAATTGAACATTTTGATCACACACGGACGCACACACAGACGGACGGACGGACGGACGGACACACGGACACACGGACACACAAACGTACGGAGCCCGTTTCATAGTCCCCTGCTCGAACTCGTTCGGCGGGGACAAAAAGACACTGGAAATATGAGTTGGGAAAAAATGACGTGTAAAAAACTGTGTAAAATCATTTCATGATCCATTAACTGCAAATCGCTGAAATTGAGAAGATAGGGAAATAATAGGTCAGAGCAAGATCGGAACGATAAACGGAAGCGCAAATTGAGGCTTTAGCGGCCAATTGACGACACACCGTGCGATCCATGATAAACGATAAATCAGAGTCAGCAATACTTACTGGATTATAATGCGCATTTCCGTCGAAACAAATCCATGCAATTGTGACCATGACACAGATCGCTACTGTTTACGTTTTTGTGGATTTTTTCCTCTTTATTCCGAACGTTAAAAAGAAAAACACCGATAGCCTTTCCGTAGAATCTCGTCGAATGCATTTATCACAATCTGCGTTATTGCTTAGTCCCGACTACTAGTACTTTGAGTCATTTTTTTTTCTTTGACCGATTACCTCTTAACACAATCACTTTCGCCTCTTCAGTCATGTCAGTAGGTACGGCACGCTCAGCGCGCTCTTCCAGTCGCGCGTAACGCACTATTGACAGAGACCGAGCGCACACGAGCGTCTCTTGGAAACGCTAATGGCTTGGTATTCATCATAACTCGCTCAACCAAGCTCTCAAAAGCATTGAATCTGACATTTTGTGGACAGATGATGAATTATGCTAGCAAACCCTGATGATTTATTGAAACCTTACTCAACCACCTTGATACCCTATTTAAAAAAAAAAAATAAAATCTAAACCACAGCACTTAACTTTCTGTTCATAGCTAGGCTCCATTAAGATTAAGTTTAATTGGGGCTGATTATATTGTACCTCCTTACATTTAGGTTCTCTGTATGAAGAAATTATGTTCATCAGGATATGACAAAATGTAATTACCGTAACTTAATCAAGTAATCAATTTGTACGACGTAATCGATAAAAGGCGTGGTCGAGGTCTTTGTCCTGTGATCATGCTTCTTAGGTGGCAGATACATCATTATTCACTAACTCATCTATCATTTTTTTTTAAACCAATCCCGTTAAATTGTTCTGTGATTTTGAGCTAAGAGATCATGTTTTGTTATGATGTGAAGTGATTATGAGCACAGATACGTTTTTATTCATCACGACTTCATTTATTTTCTTTAGATCACTTTACTTCACTATCACAAGATTGTTCATTCCCGTAATTAATTTTGTCCATAATAGAAACAAGTCAGCTTATCATATATATACGCTCCTGTAAGTCGCTGTGGTTTTTACAGATGCTCACTAATTTGCCTTCGTCTCCCTTTCACTCACACTTTTACCTACTCAAAACCTCACACGTAATAATGAACTTTTCTCCACTTTCTTTTTTCCATGCAACAACACTGCAGTGAATAACCTATACCAGATCGCATACATTGATATTTTTATTAAAAAACCTGTAAAAATTAGACAAGTTATGGAATTTTAACATATTATGAGGGTTTTTTAAACAACGATCTTAATATACGTAGATAGATATGAATATATATATATATATATATATATATATATATATATATATATACACACATATATTATATAAATCTATATATATTACATGAGTGTACACACAAAAGTCCTTTCTCTTTCGATATATATAAATATATAATATATATATATATATATATATATATATATATATATATATATATATATATATATATATATATATATAGGGCTGCCAATATTTTGACAGCAAGAAGGGGAGAGTCCAGTTAGCAATCACGGAGATACCTGCGTATCACGTAGGCGAAAATGCCTTATAAAGGTAGCTCGTATTTTCGAATCAGCACAAAAACTTGATCCTATTTGATTTGTTCTCAAAATTATTCGTGCTTGAAAATAACTAAACGTTCTCTCAGCGGCATAATATTCTATAGAGCATTATATCGAAAAGACCGATAAAGGAACAGTCCAACGTGACACAACTGTCAAGAGAATAATTGATTAATTGCTGTCCTAGTTGTATACACAAAAATAGCCCAAAGCCTTGGTGACGTTGTTATAATCACGTCTGTGATGTAATAACAGCGACTATTGCACCGAAGTTATCAGGCATAATGACATGCAAATAGTAATATAACCATTCATCTCATTTCTCTGTAATTTGCAACCGCTTTTTTCACTTTTCTGGACCAAAAGCAATAAAGAAACGTTTAATCTGTAGAAGATCGCCCCCCCCCCCTCCTTATGCAGAAATTCCGTCAATTTTGTCTGTCAAAACCAGACTTAATGCGAACTTAATTGCGGCGCCGTATCAGAAAGAGGAGACGTGATTAAACATGACATAATCTAACACGGTTCCAGCATCAAGACTGATCGTAATGTGCATGCAAAATCCCAACGCCATTGGCAATAAATAGAGTAATATCATTGCCATGATTCTTGTTCCTCGCGGTCTACTATAACGCACTGTACAGTTTTGAAATGCACAATAACTTGTTCAGGTTGAGTTGCTCTGTACGAATGCCATTTACTCTCTTGACGAGGAGCGGTGGCTTTTTTACATTCAGTGAACGGAACATCATACATGGAAGCAATATAGGCCTATTACACCTACAGGCAAAAGGTGAAACTTTGATTGATTCAAACGTCGATTGTTTAAATCAAAGTCCATAATTATGGCCCAAAATAATTTGTATGAACGCTCGTTAAAAGGGAGGAGGAGGTGAGGTGTAATAAAAATAACAATTAAACATTTCACATCTATATACATGTCCAAATGCCCTTTAAGTGAGTTTTAGATTTTTTTTTTTTAATGATGATGATAACAACTCAAGAGGAGGCGTGTTCGATGATCCCATTTCATGCCCCCCCCCCAAAAAAAAAATGCACACACACACGAACTGATACACATGTCTTCACGTTACATGTTGTGCCATTCTCTAACTAATCGATCCCCTACCCTTCATCCCTGTCCCCCCCCCCCCCGAACGAGCCTGACCCAACCTATAATACTGTGATTTATTTGTGTCAGCTGTCTAGTTTATAGGTCACCATGACAATTCGTTATCCCTGAACTTCAAGTTTATCAGAGAAACGCTCGGGGGAGCAATAGGGTCTAAAGAAGGTGCAGTCCGTTAGGTGGTCTCAAGGTTAATAGCGTGCAACTTCGAAGAGCCGAAATGTAATGATCTTCGTAAAAACGTGAAAAAAAGAGGCGTGATCAACTTCGACAGCAGAACAAAGGTACAAAATAAAGGAATCGGTCCGATCTACGGATGGCAGTCAAGTTGATCGGAAGCAATTTGTGTGATCACCACGACCTCCATCAATGTTGAACGGAAATTGCATTGGATGAGAGGTGGAACGGGCCGGGCGATGGGTTGACGCCGGGATGGTTTTCCCTTCCGCCTCTTGAAGGCATAATTTACCATTTGCAGATGAAACAAAAACCCAGCATTAATGTTTTAAAATAGGTCTAGAATGTGAGTTAGGGATAGGAACATCCGCTATAAAAATTTGAATCCGTATAATCGATGTGAAGTATTGTTAAATACACAAGAAGTGAACAATAGTTATAATAAGAATGCTTCCAGAATAAACCGTCTACAGTTATGGTTTATTCAGAAAAATACTGATATCTCCTTATATTTTAGGCTTTATTGCGAAAATTTTATATGGTAGGATGTTTTGTGATACAACAGACTTACACATATGCATCAAATGTGATATCTTGAACATTTTTAAAATCACTGCTCCCAAAGGTAACCTGGACCTTTAATCACTAGGAACGTGAGACGAAAACCTCCCTGCTATAATGCATGCTCACCAGCAGTGGGTTAAAGACACACACGGTGACAATACTCTTGTTTTATTTCATATACCGGTATCAATCAATTTAAAATTTGATTTGCCAAAGTCATAACTGACACAATAAGGCTCTTTTTTTTTTCATTAAAAACAAACAAACACACAAAACAATCGGAAATGTGTCCATTCAAATCAGTGATAGCAACTGCTGCTGACGTGACGGAGACAGGATCTCTTAACCTGTTAGAGACCACTTCTTCAATTCAATTTCATTTCGCTGGGAGTTGATCTAGGACAGTTGTCCGATATAGTGGTCCCATGGCCCGCATGATCACGCGTGAAAGTTAAAACCTAAATCGAGCGATGTCTTGTGTTGTTCCGGTTGTACCATGCTTGTAACTCCCAGTGAGCTTTGCAGGCGGAAATACCGCAACTGCCCAGATCCACCTGCCCGATGAAGCCAATAATCTCTCGGTGACGTACTTTAATATCCCGCAATCTACCATTCGGAATAGTTAGATTTACCTTTATGTCATAAAATCAATACTCTCGCTTATATGATAGATTTACGTGCACACCGGCCTTCAATTAGGACCAATTACGCAGCGCCCCTCAAATTTTCATTCCATTAACTTTTCACTAAGGCGTGATAAAACTTTAATCATCGACCGATTGGATTCAATGACAACTGTCCAGTCCAAATACTTTTACTCTCATTATTTTCTCCCCTTCAATCTTTCTGCTCTTTCCCTCTCTGCCCCCCCCCCCCGTATTATTTAAATATCAATCTATTTCTGTAGTGTCTACTCCATATCCTTACAGGCATTCATATCTACAGATCTATTTTATCTGTCTACATCTTGCCTTTATCTCTGTCAAATAGTATATCTGTTTATTTATCTATCATGTCTATTATTAACCTTCGGAGTGTCATATTAATTTCCTGTCCATTAGTTTGTGTGTGGCATTTGTGCACATTCACAAAGACAGGGTTAATACATCTATATCTCTGTAATTAATCCGGTCTTTGTCTCTTTTCTTTTTCTTTTTTTTTTATTTAATTTATCATCCCGTAATATAAATGTTTCTGTCTGTCATGACCTTAGCTGCATGGTAGGTAATTTAATTACATTTACTCATCGAATTCTATATACATACCCCTCGTTTTCCCTCTCAATTTACACATCGCTCGTATTTTTTCAGTTTTATTCAATTCAATTCATGTATTCTACATGCTAAAAAGATACTCACCTGCACGTATTGCACAGCGCGAATACAGGGACAACAGAAGAGACAACAATACAGTTAAACTCGCCTAAGTCGACGTCGCATATGTCGAATAATCGCGTAAGTCGATGATTTAAAAAAGTCCCGATTTTTCCCCATTGACGTACGTGTATTAATTCACTCACAAGTCGAATTTTGTAAGTCGAATACTCGCCTAAGTCGATGAAATTCCAAGAACACTTTCACGGAAAAACCATTGAATTCACTGTGCCTAAGTCGAATAAGATTTTATTGTGTAATAAATCACTGTCATTTATAATTCATTATTTATTACTCATCATTATTTTGTTTGTCAGATGAGTTTGAGGTGACAAAAAAAAAAATGATCTAAAATCAAAATTCAAAGCGATCGCATGGGATCGTTTAACTCTCTTCGTATTTGGAGATCCGCTGGTACAGCCCTGTCAGCTGTCGCGCTACGTACGTACAGCGTTCGTACAGTACACATGCGTTCATTTACATACATAGTATTGAGCTTGCAGTGTACATGTAGCTTGGCATTTGCAGCGCTGTGCAGTGGAGTGGTATAATGGATGAAGCTGCTGAGTTTTCAAAGCGGAAAGTAGGGGGAAAGTTACGGGCACGGGTAAATCAGAATTGCACCTCTACACGCATTTCAAGCCACGGTATGGTAAACTGGAATCAATCACTGCTCAAATATCGTTCATATTCACTTCCCCAAGGTTTAACAAGGGTGTAAAGTAATCGGACCTGTGCTAATACTAATGCACTGTCCATGCAAAGTTAGCCGCGGCCCTGCTGGGCGACCCGTGCTGCGGCACACCGCTCCAGCTCTCGGCTCCAGAGTAGACAACATACATGTCATTAAACATACATTTATGTACATGTATGTACCTGTAGTGAAACTGTAAGTCGATTTTTTTTCGACTTACGCACAAGTCGAAAATCGCCTAAGTCGATGTGTTTTGCTCAGTCCCGAGAAAATCGACTTATGCGAGTTTAACTGTATACATGCACAGCACGCAATGAAATCAGAAAAGGCCATAAAAACCTATCGAGGCCGATTCCCTCACAAATGATAGGATGCAATTCACACAATTAAAAGAGAGATAGGCCAATATATTTGCCAAGTAGTACTGCAGGTTAAGAAATATACGCTATTTACGGCTAGATGTCAAATATCGCCTAATGGCGTGATTCTAGAAATATACACTATACAGCTGCTGTATATTATGATAGGCGAGATGCCACATATCGCCTTCTTGCTTGATCCTTGCGATCACACCACGGAAACCGAGAAGACGAGATCTCACATGTCGCCTTCTCGCCTTCTTGGACCCGAAAATGTCGAGAAGGACACGGAGAATCATCTTGTTTATTGGGTGGCACTATAAAGGGATGGTATAGTTTCGGTTGAGATGGGACCTCAGGTTTCCAACTTTTTTTGATGATGATTTTTGAGATATTGAGAAACTTCCTATGAAATATGAAAGAGCGAATAATTCTAAAAGGGATTCGAGGTTCAGTTGACGAAAGTTGGCTTTGTAATGGCTGAGATAATTATCCAAAACAAAGCGAACCAAAAAAAAAGTGGGACCCACCTTTTATTAAGATTGCTTTGTTTTACTTTGTTTTTAAACATCTCAGCCATTTCAAAACCGATTTTCATCAAATAAACTTTAAACGCTTCTTAGAATTGTATGGTTGTTAACAGTTGGTTTCTAAGCATCTCATCAAAAGTTAAAAGCTGCATCTTCGTGCATGTCAACCAATACTATACCATCCCTTTAAGTGTCACCGAATAGATGTGATTGCTGAACTGACCACAGTGAGAGTAGCACTAACATGATGTAAAACCAGAAATGTGCGGGTGCATTTTAATTTCGCGCATTTTACAAGAGCCAAGATTCGCGAAAATAAAATGCATGCGAAAATTCTTAGTAATTGTTTACACTTTTGATTATGCATTGAATGCCAGTGGCAATTATTGCGCGAAAATTTCATGCCACAAAAAGGCTCAAATTCGCGAAAATATCTTACAGAAGTTGGTAGGTTTCACTTCTGAATTTCTTCTTTCTCTAGGTATAAACAGCACCAAGTGGGGGTGCAAAGAAAGTTGAATACATAGATCAATATAGGAGTTGCCATTACCCGGTTTCCATGGCAGCACTAACAATGTCTAATCACACAACATAGCTATAGGAAAGTACCGATATTACTAGTACATACTATCACAATCATAAGTGAACTAAAATTGGGGACAAAACAATACAGGAGTTTGGATTGGATGGGGCTCCATCCTAAACACATTTACATTACTATTCATTTATAATTTATAGTTGTATGTCTCAGCGCTTACTACTTCGTGGCATCTCTATCTTTTCGTTCGATTGTCTTTCATCGGGTTATAGTTACGGTGATGCGTGAAGATGTGAATCATTCAATAATGATCGTTCATCAAAGGAGCTGCCACAGAATACAACACAAGATCATCGTTGCTTTTCCATTCTTATTTTATAGTCTCAAAGAATCTTCTTTCCGACTGTATAGGACTTTTACGCATTGCAACAATATCGTTGATAAAGTGGTCAATATCTCTTGAAGGGACACAGCATGACCCACACTGTTGGCTTTCGACAGAGATAGTTTGTTTGCTGAAACAGCAGAGGGGATATCCTTTCCGGATAATTAGGTCGTTATTGTGGTGAGACACCTACCAGGGGGTGTATTCAATCCGCTCTTCTTCTTTCTACTATTTGTGTCTTTTTGTTTGATAAAAAGTACTCAAGCGGATAAAAGATTGTTGACTTTCCCTTTAGCCCGAGGATCCCAAACTAGCGATGACGCGCTAAAATATAGAACCGCCTTTATAACGTATCAGGTCATTGAGGATACAATACGATACGCTGATGCTTCGGAATTAAATTTTTGATTTAAAAAAAGCTGCTAGGTTTAAAAAAAAAGGCAAACACAAAATAGCAAATACTGTGAATAAAGACTGTCATTGAAACCAAATCACAACATGAATTGCAAAAAGAAGATATAAAAAAAATGATGATAATATCTGCATTAACGTACTTGAATCTGTCAATGATTTGTACTGTTTCTTGCATTGTTTATAGATGAAGCCACTGACGCCCATTATACGTCAAGATGAACCCGTAAATAAGCTTCACTTATAAAGGCTCTCAGTCAAACTGTCGCACTAATGCAAGGCTGTTAATCTTCAGAGTACCGCCCGATATAAATCCACTTAATGCCGTGATAACGATTTTATGACTCGCGGCACACAAATCCTACACACGCCAACAAACCGCCTGTTTCTTTTCAATCGATGTGTGTGCGCGCTTTCCCATTCACTCCAATGAAGTGAGATGTAACAAAGTGAAAAAAAAACCCTGACATTTGCTATTGGGATGTCATGCATTTATAACAACAGTAGCGCATTGAAAGCTCTAAGCCTTTTATAATACGTCAAGGGTCTTGAATTGACAGTCTCATCAAGGTGGTATTTGTGAGTTTTCGTGCGTCTGTTTGTTTGTCTTATTTATTTCAATACATTAAAAAAACACCGATCAACCTTACGGTTGCTTATTGGTGAGTCAGTATATTGGTTTACAGCATAAGACAACACACAATTAAGAACAGAAAATAACATTCACAACAAGAAAAAAAAAACATATTGGCAATGCCAAAGAACAACAGAGGTTAGTATAAAATAAAGGAAGGGCGTGTTTACAGTGGCAAAAAAAAAAAAAGAGTCAGAAAGAGGAACATACTATTCGCAATACGTTATGTGAAATCATATGAACCAAGATAATTCAAAGAAAGAACAGTTATCATAATTATTTAAATGAAATTAAATTTTGTTTTGCACAGATGTCATTACTTATATACCTGATAAAACGGAGTTCGGAATATGACGTGATCAATGTTTGACATGGAATTTGAGAGGGACTGGAAGGCTGTTAAAGTTGTTGGTTGTTTGTTTTTTCTTTTTAACACTACATTAGGAAAATTTTTAATAATCATTTCTTATTTGGTAACGTGGTATTTCTGTTCCTATTTTGTTACGGATTTGCCTTGGAAACAAAAATATGAAGTTATTTAAAGGCCAATGTAGCTAAATCTTTCTCTAATTTCGCATTCAGACAGTATATACGGCATTATGTTTCAAACAGTACTTTTCCACGATAATACTTGTAAGATTATTCTCAGTACCCTGTTAGCACATGACTGTTATAGTGCGTTTTGTATGTGTGTGTTTGTTTGTGAGTATGTCGATTGCGCTTTGACTTGTTTTTATTCGTGGCAGTATCACATCTTCCTACTCACACTAGAATATATACATATTAAAAGACAGCATCCACAGGCATTTTGGGGTTCTCTTCGTTCTTTAATTATCTCTCCCTCTAGTCTTTTCTGTTTTGTACGCAACCCTCATTCATACACACACAATCAGCGATGAAATATTGCACCCCATCATATCACCAAGATCACGCTTTGACAAACAATAATGATAGTGGCATGTCTGGTTGTTGCGTTGTGTCACCAAACAATCTGTCCCCCAAGGATAGAGTATCCATAGGCTGAAAGCAAACAAGAATCTTTACCTCTTGACATAGGTGTGAGGAAAAACACGTCTTTATCGAGCCGGAAATGACTGACCAAGGAGGTGGACTGTGACCACGCAGTTGAGAACTCATCGGACCGACTGAATAATACGAAGATGCCAAATATCTCACGGAGCATACAATAGCCCACATTTCTGGGGGAACTAAAGGGATGAAGCTTCCATCCGTAAAAATTCGGCCATAAAAAGAAAAGACTGAAGATCACCTACTCTATTTTCCTGTCGTTTTAGTCTTATGTCATCCATTTCGGGGAAATTTAGAGCAATTACAGATGTTCGAGCATCGTGCATTTTGATGTTCATCGTGGTATCAGTCCTACATTCACGTTTGTGATGAAAGAAAGGAATTTGCGGGCCATGAGTAGGTGTATTCAGTACTATGACTAATTGACGACATATTCATTCCAATTTCGGAATAAACGTAGCTGACACCATGCAATCGTACGGTGTTCGCAAAGGACAAAAAAAAAAAAAAAAAACATGTCTAACCTCTCTATAGCGGATTATACGTCCACTTCGAATGTAACGGCACTCAATCTGGCAGGTCGAGGAACGCATTATAGGATACGGACACAAACCGCTCACATTATATAATAAAAGAAAGATGCCAGCAATCCGTAAAGATTATAATAGCCACATGTTACAGTATACATTGAGTACATGATTGTCTTTGTTGACTAACCGGTTCCATGGCATTTGCTCCTGCGGCAAGAATTGCTCCCATGAGATATCTGCACCCTAAGTCAAGCTACCCACAAACATAACCTTAACCCCAATACTAATCCACATATCAAACTAAACCTTAAACCCTATCACAACTCGAACTCTAAGTCCTTGGAGAAAATAAGATCGGAGCAATTGTTGCAAGAGCTAATTTCTGTCACCTTATTCAACAGAAGGAGCAGGTAAAGTTACTGTGCTCGACAAATTGCTATAGAAGTGCATGGATGAACTTATCGAAGAGTCAATTAATTCAAGAGTTTGCTGAATTTCAAAATTATATGATAATCCCTCTGTTGGGGTGGTTGAAGGTTTTTCCACATTTCCTTTGTTGTGCACTCAATAAAAAGTGAGAGACCATGAAAGGCAAAGAGTACCATCGCTACAATACATATTATAAAGGGCCGTCCAAGGGGGGGGGGGCTTAAGGGGCTGCAGCATCCCCCGCCCCCCCCCCCCAAAAAAAAAAAAAAAACGACAACAAAAATCGCACATGTGGAATTTCAAGGAGTTCCGTCCTAAGATTCCGGGGGGGGGGGGGGGGTAGTATTCATCTTGATCCCGTTCCCGTTCCCGGTCACGCAGCGTCCCCTAACCCCCGTCCCCCCCCCCCCCCCCAACACGTTCCGCTGTCCCTGTTGTTGCAGACTGCACTTTTTAGCATTTATTTTTAGCTGGTCATGAATATCTCCTTATAAGAAGAGCTCTGTCTATATCAAGTATTTGCTTAATTGATTTACTTGCAGGGCAGCTACCACAATGATCATTTATATAGTGGGCACAAACTTCAAGGTAGTTCAATAATCTGGTTAATTAAAGAATAGTTTGTAAAGGAGAAGCGGAAGTCATTTCTGTAGGTCGAAGTCTTGTTGAAATACATTCATGGTGAGACCATGGATTGTCTCGTATTGAATTTAAACCTTCCTTTGTCACTTACGAGAGTCAAACAAGAGCCGAGGATACACCATTGCCCTGTTCGTCAGGTAACATAAATAATATAGGCTCTATATAGGTTCAGGAATCTTATCATGTTCCACTCCGAACCACTTGGGGATGCTTTCGTGTGACGAGTGCGTAACTCTATTGCACTTTCCACTGGCGAGTATCTTACACAGGAAATAAAGGCAAAGTTTTGTGGGGGTGGCTTGGACTCGTGACTGTGTGTGATCTCCTGTTTAATAAAACAGCATATTTCCAGAAGAGAAAAAAGCTTCTCGCGTTTTAGGAAAGAAAGGGATCGGACTTGTACAGTATGTCCACTTTCATCAAGCAGTCAGATTATGTTGTATTTACAGTACTTATAGATTTGTTTGTTTTCTTTTTCCTTTGTATACACTATTCAACTTCAAGGATTACAAGACTAAAAATATGAAAAACATTAAATCATCGTAATGCAACGCCATTACCTACAGGCTCACGATTGGATCATGAGTAGATGAAATGTTGTTATTGAGCTGTACATGTATTGGTAATCGTGCCCTATAACATACACAAGAATATCAGATACCACTATGAGTCACATGAAATCAACACAGCGTTACTACACCGCGGATAGCTGGGATGTAATGACTTTTAAGAATGTAGTGTATACAGTGTATTGAAATACAAATTATTCAATTCAATTCAAATCAAATGAGATTTAATTTCCAATAGCACATTTTTGTTGACACAAGTTCGAAGGGAAAAAGTACAATGCATTATACACGTATATATACATGTGTGTGTATATATATATATATATATATATATATCTATATATATATATATATATATATATGTTTTATATACAGTATATAAATACCATGCTTAATACATGCACAAGTGAAACTAATGTTCCAAATAATTGTGTTATTGGAAAAGAGAGGCCCACGTGACGTAAAAGGCAAGCTTGTAGAAATGTGGGTCACTCATATCGTGTAGTCATGGTAGTTACTGTAAACTGAAACTCATCGGTAATCGTATCATATGTACACAGACTAATATAAGACAGCTATCCAACCTCCATAGGGGGCACTGCACCGGTGAAATTAGATAGTCATGATGAAGTGATGTAGTCTGCCAAGTGTTTTACACACAGAGTATTTCTAGCTTTAATAGGTCATTGCATCTATCCGCCCCACGGTGGCAAGTCAGGGGCAAGTCGTATACCAGCCTGTAATAAGAAATCGCATTGGAAACGTCCCGGTTTTTCCCCCGTATTGATGAGCCACAACTGTTCCGCTCACTACAGTTGGCAATGGCAATGGCAAATGGCAAAAATACTTGGGAAAGTTTGACAATATACAACAACAACAAAAAAAAAAAAAACCTTTGCATAAGCATGACCTCGATTGCGTCGCAAAACAAGCAAACAAACGAACAAAAAAAATGAGTATACAAAACTGTTTTGGAACTTACATAGGGCCCTATGTTATCTTTGGAAAAGAAAATAACCTGAGAGAGACGAGTAGAAACACCAACGTGGCTTTAGAGGAATTCATTCCTTCTTGCTGCTGTTGTCATACATCCTGGCACTGGTTAATAATCCCGGTTTCGGTCGATGTTTACCGAAAGGATAGTACGGACCACGAACCGCCAGCGCCTCTATTATCATCGTCAATACCAAAATGCGTAATTGGAACACAAAACAAAGTATTGTCCCCTTTCCTATTTCCCGTGCTCTCCCCCTTTTCAATTCAGGCTATTGTAAAATTGAAGCGTTCATGTGCGGGTTCGGTTTGTTCGCTATAATCCATAGACAGTTTGACAACAGTGGACAGTGAAAGTTGTAAGCAATCGTGCTTGAACAATCAGTTAGAGATGACCTTGTACCCCGTGATGATCAAGGCAACTGTCTAACAACCATTAACTATAGAGGTACTATGGCTCCATGGTCCATTGCTACCGTACCTCTCCGCCCCAAATCGCAACTCTGATGGATTCTTCCACTGTGAACGGCTTTTATGATTTCCGTTGCGTGGAGTACGCATGCGGATGACAGTCTCATTTCGGAAAATGCACCCTCCAACATAAGATATTATAAAGACCACGTGAGCATCCTTGGCCTAATTTCCTCCCCCTGAAAAGTTCGCGAACATGGAAGATTATACTTTGCTTTTAATATACTGCTAATCTAGGACCCCGTTTACAGTGCGAGGCTCGGCCGCGGCTCGGCCGCGGCCGTGCCCAACCCCGCTTCAGTGTAAACGCGCAAAAGGCCAAATGCGAGGCCAAAATTGGCCTCGCATTTGGCCTCGCTCTGGAGGTGGTCTCGGCCGCGGCCGAGCCGCGGCCGAGCCCGGCCTTTTCTTGGTGTAAACGCAAACTGGGCCAAATGCGCGGCCAATTGCGCGGCCAATTTTAGTCTGGCTTCCAAACCCTCTGCCTGTATCTTTCGCTATTCAGGATATTAACCCCCTCAACGTCGAAAACTAGTATAATTTAAGGTGGTTTTGTCCTGCAAAGGATTCTTTCCTTCGGCAAAGGCCTTTGCCCGAACGGCGACTTCGTCGCCACGGAATTCATTTGGCAAAGGGTCTGAAAACCAGACAATACCAAATTGCATTTGTTTACAAGCAGAGCGCCACTACGACAAAATATTGAAAGGTTTGAATCAAAAGCGCGGCCGAGCCCGGCAGTGTAAACGGACAAAATTGCGAATCTCGGCCGCGCAATTGAGGCCGGGCTCGGCCGCGGCTCACCCTGAGGCCGGGCTCGGCCGCGGCCGAGCCGCGGCCGAGCCCGGCCCCGCACTGTAAACGGGGTCTAATACTGGAGACCCCGTTTACAGTGCGAGGCTCGGCCGCGGCCGAGCCGCGGCTGAGCCCAGCCCCGCTTCAGTGTAAACGCGCAAAAGGCCAAATGCGAGGCCAAAATTGGCCTCGCATTTGGCCTCGCTCTTGGAGGTGGTCTCGGCCGCGGCCGCGCCGCGGCCGAGCCCTGCCTCTTCTTGGTGTAAACGCAAACTGGGCCAAATGCGCGGCCAATTGCGCGGCCAATTTTAGTCTGACTTCCAAACCCTCTGTCTGTATCTTTCGCTATTCAGGATATTAACCCCCTCAACGTCGAAAACTAGTATAGTTTAAGGTGGTTTTGTCCTGCAAAGGATTTTTTCCTTCGGCAAAGGCCTTTGCCCGAACGGCGACTTTGTCGCCACGGAATTCATTTGGCAAAGAGTCTGAAAACCAGACAATACCAAATTGCGTTTATTTACAAGCAGAGCGCCACTACGACAAAATATTGAAAGGTTTGAATCAAAAGCGCGGCCGAGCCCAGCAGTGTAAACGGACAAAATTGCGAGGCTCGGCCGCGCAATTGAGGCCGGACTCGGCCGCGGCCGAGCCGCGGCCGAGCCCGGCCCCGCACTGTAAACGGGGTCTAATTGCCATACGTCTATCTTTGATGCTATTGCAGATGAAGAACTACGCCCCCCCCCCCCCCCCGCCCCCCATCGCGATGGTTAAAGGGATGGTATAGCTTTGGTTGAGATGGGGATTCAGATTTCAACTTTCGAGATGATTAGAAACCCCTTATATGAAATATTAAAGAGCTTACAATAATTTCTATTAAAGAGGAATCATGAGTTTATTTGATGAAACTCGGTTTTGGCAGAGACATCAAAAAGTGAAAAAGGTGATCCTAAAAGGTGAACCCATCTTTTATTAAGGCCATTTTGTTTCATTTTATTTTTGGAGCAGTTTGGACCAAATCTCGACCATTTTAAAAGAAAACAGAATTTTGATTAATTCCTAGAACTGTATGCTCTTTAATATTATAAGTGGTTTCTAAACGTTGAAAAAAAAAAGTTGAAACCTGAACATCCATCTCAACCAAAACCATATCATCCCTTTAAATCGGCAACTTCAAACTCTGAGCTCATCTGTTCAACCAAATCACGCAGCGTACTTTAATTACACGGATGATCATGTGACGATTTTTTTTTCCTCAGTGGTATCCTCATATCAAGGTTCCTGGCGCATATCGTTTTGCTGCTTCCCTGTCACAGCATGGAAAGCATATCTGAATGGTTGACTCTGCATACTGAACAAAAATAAAAAAATTACCTATCAAGTGTCACTCTCTGTGACATAAGATCATAATGTGGCTGTTTCCATAGTTTCGTTCGAAGGTTTCGGAGGAGAGAGCATAATGCAATTGTGAGATGCCAACGTGAATACGTGAATTAGTCACGGTATTCGTGACGACATCACGCTCATACAAGACACCCTTGATACACGGTGCCTTACTTTGGCTCCTCCTTACAAAGAGCTGATTCATAAACGGCGGGCTCGCTCGGAATGGTCTCCTCATCAGGGGGATGGGGGGGGGGGGGAGAATGGGGTGATGTCTAAAACAAAATGAAGAGTTTTGAATATAAAACTAGATAATGCCATTTTCAAAGATTTTAAGTAAGGTCATCATCGAATAGAGAATAGAAAAACAACATTTTCAATGATACTGCACTTGCCACATATTATAAAGAAATATATTTGGAGATTTTATCAAAATTATCAAATTTAATTAAATCATTTTCTTTGTTTTGAGCTGCTCCATTTTCGAATATTTCAAGTAGATAAATATGAATATATCAGTTTTCGCATTCAAACTCTTCAAATGTTGAGATGTGACGCTTTACTTGCTCATGATTGTTATAACGGAACCAAGCAACGATTTCTTGATATGAGGTCATTGATTATTTCATAACTGTCTCGAATGGTATATTATGCAGCACCCCCCCCCCCCCCCAAAAAAAAAACACATCCTTTTTATAGTTTTCTCCTATCAAGTCGTATCTACAGTCAATCAATGGAGCATTTCGCTGATACCACTGATATGGTTTGAACAAGGAGGTACCAAGGAAGTACTATAAGCGCGCTCGCTTATAATACTTTGTTGAAGGTATACTGCCTATAGTACTTGTAAGAGGTAGGTGTCCAGCTTCAACCGTGGTACTGTCAGGACGATTACAGAGTGCCAGATATATTGCGGCTCTTGGTGATTGTGAACATTGATGATGTTAAAAACCTTATTTTTCCCGAGTAAAATGACCCGAGAACGTTGCTATGGACTGTGAAGTATCACGTATAAATGACCGTATATAGTTCCAGGTCAGTCATTTGATTGTGTGGGCTGTATGAACACTAAATGACAGGTACACAGGTATATTGAAGCATGCTTACAAAGTATTTGATTAACAAAGCAAACTAAACGGTCTCTTATCGGAAAGCAAACCTAGGGAAGGGACGCCACGACGTAATGTATGGGAACGGACGTGGGTAAGGCAGACTAAAATGGTAATATATCACGAAGAGAGAAAAAAACAACATCAACATCAACCTTATCTGGACCAAGGAGCTCCGCTTCTTCGACATGTATACATTAGGAATAAGTGGATAACCTTAGTGCGTCTTTGCCAATATCATCATTATGTCATGCACAGATCAAGTAAAATCAACAATGGAAAACAATATCAGCCTGATATTTAATGTCAAAACGTTCGGGGAGGGGGCGGGGTAGGGGGAGCAGGGAGGGTGAGGAGGAAGGGGTGTGGTACTCACCCTTGATTCTTTTCATAAACTGAAGTACAGAAGTATTCCTGTTTACGCATGCAGCGCTTGATTTCACACCTGTTCGGGATATTGGAAGTGCATCCTTTCCAAGCCTCGACCAAGATGTATTGTTACCTTCGCCGAAAAAAAAAAGAAAGAAAAAAAGAATCATATGATTGGATGTCTTCGGCTCCACAGTTGGCAGGTTATTGCACGGCACGAACTGAAAGCAGCGGGCGCAATCCCTGAGAGAGAGGGGTTCTGGCGTGACACAAACACGCTCTGCGGCTCCGTGGTCCCAAGTTAATCCAGAAATGAAATCTGCGAGAACTTCGCGGTGACAGTGGCGTCCCACCGGGATCTGGGAATACGCGACACCCCACCTGTCGGAGCTGCGGCAATCATGTGGAATGAGCGTATGAACGGAGTACATGCACACGAAGAGAGAGATGGACGTTGAATAAACAACCGGTATCACGCTAGTCTCTCAACGCAGTCCTCTTGCTGGTACACCACAGTGCTGGGAAAACTTCACATTTCCCTGAATGCTTTGTTGTCTAAAAATCCGATAAACTGTATCCAAAAACAAAGTAACTTTAATCAGCAACTGTCTACAATCCCAACTGGATGATCTCTCCCCTTTTGTCTCCTAAATGAGAACTTCTTTCAGTGGTAGCTGTAAACAAAGTGTCGCGCACTCGAGACTAATTTTATGACAATCTGACGCACCAAGAATCACAATTCAAGGTGGGTTTGAACTCTAGAAATACAAACCAGAGACTGTTCTTCGGACGAAGATATAGTTTGTTCGCACACAGCGTGATATTCCCACGGCGGACAAAAGGACGGTACACTATTCGACGAGCCTGTTGTGTGACTCGTGATGGAGAAAGTGTTGTCGAAAACAAACATCACAGCGAGGAAAAACGTGAGTACGAGGAGGAATATTTCGCGAGAGCTGGTAACAACACGTCCTGAAAAAAAGATGATCGACTCGCAAAGACCTCTGGACTGGCATGTGTCGAGATGACGACCCACGGAGATTCGAAACGGACTCGATGAAGATTGAGCGCACAGTGTGGAGCCAATCGGACAGGATCGAGATGACTGCTAGCTGAGGTCAGTACACTCAGCATCATCGAGAGATGTGATATACCCCCTCCCCCCCCCCCCCAACACTCCGTGAACAGCGTTCTTCTGTTCGGGGCGGGCGGCTCTACCCACCTCCCTGGGGTGGGGGTGTCTTCTGCCCGGGATACCTATTCTCCACCTTTATGAGGGGGCAGAGAACGGGGCGGCGTTTTGTAATATATTTGTATAATATATATGCCTATAGATAAGGTCTCATCCACGTCAAGCTTTGCTCATGATGATGGTCCCCTGTATTGATTTCTCCTTTGTTCACAAATACAATATTCCTTAATATGTTGCTTTGATTCCTATGTTATTACAGACGGACCTTATTATGAAATTGACATTTCTTATCTTGATTTATATATTATACTCTCTTTTCTTCGCATACTCTGTATCACTTTGTTTTCATTTGTTATTGTATTTGGAGAAAACAAATGCAGAAATAAATCAAACCAAACCAAACCAAACCAAAGGTGTGTGTGTGTGGGGGGGGGGTCACTAATTCCCCCTTCTCGACACGCACATTTTTTTTTTTCTACTGGCTGACTGGGCTCGGTGGAGGGGAGCACCATTGGCCGTCTGCAACATGATGACACTTGGTGCAGTGATACCTCGTACATACAAGCTTTAGTATGTGTATGTGCATGTGGGTGTGTGTGTGTGTGTGTGTGTGTGTATTTGTCATTTTTTTTCTCTCTTTTTTTTTTTTTTTTTTTTGTTGTTGTTGTCTACGATTGGCTATAGTGAATATCACTGTCCCACTGCGCTTTCCCTGAAACTTGAAAATCTGCTATTTTACCGACTCCCTAACAACAGGGAGGTGACTCAATGCCGTGACTGGTCTCAATAAGTAGAGTGTCATATTCCTGATTCGACACATGGGTAGTGAAATGTCGGGACTGACGAGATCTTTACAATAACTCTCACGTATAGGATAGTCCCAATGTAGGCTGTCTATTCGTCCTCCATTTTATTCCAAAGCACGTCATTCTCTTCCCTCGTAATGTTATAATGGCAAACGTCTCCCTCCTCTTTTCTCTCCCTTCCCTCCCCCTTCATCTCTTCTTCCTCTTCTTCTTCTTCTCCTCCTTCTTCCCTGTTTTTTTCTCCCTGCCTTTCTCCTTTCCTTTGCACTGATAATCTCCCAAAAAGTTTTAGTTTGATTCAATTCAATTCAAATTTTATTTCGTTTTTGGAAAAAAACAAAAACATATTCATATCACTCTCTTTGGTAACAGAGAATAAAGTAAGCAAAACATCGTTGAATTAGTGTCTGTGCCATAATATTGCCATGTTATGATATACATCATATTTATGCATTCTAAAATTACAGAAAGTATTGTTAATAGTATGCTTGTATTGTTAGCATCATATTCCATTGATTAATGTACAATGGTATAAAGATTAATTTAATATCAATATAATTATCTTATTGGTATATTGGTGTAGTGCTGTTGTTTTCATTCCAGTGTTCCACGTCCTACAAGCTTAGTTTTTTTATTGGAACATTCTTTTCCGTCGTTATGATTACTTTTTTTTTTGTTAGCGTGACAAAGTGTGCATTGTTTCTTTTTTTTATATGTATAATTTCATTCGTGCATATACTTTACATTGTATTCGACGAACTTTATTATCAGATGAATGAAAGTCAAATTGACAACTACCGCTTTGAATCATGTTTTTTTTTTCTTTGATGGAAATAGATAAACCATTGAAATGAATTGAATTGAAGAGTATACAATTATTGTGGAACTTTATGGTAATTATACATTGCCATGACAACCGAAGCGATTAAGGATAAGTAAACAATTCAACCGAGACATCGATGTATTAGCTTTGTAGTTAAAAGCAAATACCTCGAGCAATATTTTGCAACAAATCGATGAAATTCTGAGAAATCAGGAACTTTCTTGTGTTTTGCAAAACGACATTGGGGTGTGAAAACAGGATATTTTCATGAAACGTTAATACGACGCGCACTGAGAGAAACAGTTTAAATCTTGTCTCCGTATAAAAACTAATCAACAAACCGGTGGTCTGTCTGGAAATCAGGAGGTCGTAGGTTCGAATCCTGCCCGAGAATGTATGCCCATGATTTATTTTGTTATGGCTACTACTAAAACACTGATCAATTCAGTGCTTGTTTACGTCGATGAAGGTCAATTGTTGCCTTTCTATTATTTCATTTTTTCGTCTTCCATTTGCATATTCAGGAAGATTGGATTCATATGCCTCTTTATAGTTGATAAATTTGTCCATTTGTCTATTTGACTATTTTCTCTCTTCCCTTCTCTCATTCTCACCAGCTGACGTGACTGATAACCAACATCGGCGTCATTCGAGTCATCACTCTTTCAAGATTATGAAATTATACTGCAGTATTACATCATAATACGTCATATTGTATAGTACACATCTTATTTATAATATGTACCGGTACATGCATTTCATTGTCTGTATAGGCCTACGACTATGTTATATTGCAATAAATCATTATGTATTGATTGCCAAATAAATAGGGTACCTAATTAATACATGAATAGATAAGTAAATGACGATAAGATTAGTAACAAAACATAGTAACTTTTACATATTATACACACAACATAATACATACAACATGATACAGTACTTATCTTCTGAATGACCAGTAGTCATCATGATCTCTCATCTCGGTACTTTAGGCATGTGTATCACACACCATTCATCTCTGAAACAATCCATTTGGCTTTTATCAATCTCAGAAGCCTCACTTCTCGTAAGATAATGGGCTCTTCTAATCAGGATGCAATACTGAGGATGCGTCAGCCGTGAGGGACGGTGCTCATGGCATGTTTATTTCGCATTTATCACTACCCGGAGAACTCCACGCTCGCACGGACAAAGTGTTAATGGCACGTGCGCGTCCATATCTTGATTCGCTTTGGGCGGATATTGCATTGGCAATTGAAATGTTTCACTATAGCTTACAACTATTAAAGTCATATTAATCGAGTGAGAAGTAAATAAAAAAAAATCAATTGCCTCTCTGTTTGAAGAAACAGTTTCACGAGGAGATTGATAGGAGTGCAGTTGCGCATTCAAAATGAATTAGACATTCTATTCCCTTCACCCGTGAATTAAAAATTCTATTCCCTTCACCCGAAAATTCCGCGCAATACATTTAGCCACAACATACACAGACAAACAGAAGGTGTCTCAAACTAACACCTTTAAATCAACGTAATAAACAACTCAAAATAATCAACGATGAAATACCAGTCAAACTTGTCTATGAATGGCGTTCATCCAAAGAAGACGAGAGGATCAGTGGCCTTTATAGACAGCTGGCCGTTATAGACAGATATCTCCAACATTTCGTTTCAATTGTTATGAAATGTACTTAAAGAATCTGTGAATGCAATGCAACTGCATGTTGACGTGTGATGTTTCATGGTGCCCTAATTAACATCATTTATGTGACTAAATGAATATCTAAATATGTGCAGTATATTATGATAATTTTTCTACCATTTTTCTTCAGATCACCTGGATACGCCCAAATAAAAACCATCTAAATCAAGATTCCCCCACTGACATCATCTGTCAATCACTGCTAAAGTACTTTTCTGATCATTGAAAAGCACTTTATCCTATACTGAGCATAGTTTGCATGTTTCGATGTTATCGACATAATTATCGGCGGTGTTCAAGGTGTATGTTTTAAATGGTTGAGATCTTATTTATGTGGAAGGAGCCAATTTACTGTTTATGATTCTTTTCATTCGTTCGTTGAAATATTGATTCGGGTGTGCCTCAGGGATCCATTCTTGGACCTTAACTGTTTTTGATTTACATAAACGACATTGTCAACTCTTGCCATGAATCTCATTTTATTTTATATGCAGATGACACCTCACTTCTTGCCTCTCATAATGATATCAATATTTTGATTGAATCTTCAAACAAAAATCTTTCTCAAATATATAATTGGTTTAAGTGCAATATGATCACTTTGAATATAAGTAAAACGCAATGTGTATTTTTTTTAAACGCCGAGGTGTGCAATATAATACTGATGATATGATTTTGAAAAATTGATGAAACACGTTTGAAATTATTATGAATCAGTGAACTTTTAACTTTGTATAATGCTTATATTTTATCTGTTTAATCTTACTGCAATTCATTCTGGGTAAATACGTGTTCTTTCCAAACTCAGACTTTTTTACATCAAAAGATAAAAAAAAATTGAATTTGCACAAAATCAGATTATACAGCATCAACATCTAAACTTTTTTAAATCATTACACACTCTTAAATTGCAAAATTTAGATAAAATGCAAATATGTTATTTTATGTAACGTTATCATGCTGAAACTCTCTCACTTTATTTACAATATATTTTTGTTTTTAACAGTGATGTACATAATTATCATACAAGATCGTAAAATCATTTTCATCGATGACGTTTTTCAACTGACAAATCTAAATATTCGTTACGTCATACTGGTCCCGTTTTATGGAATACTTTAGAATTGAGCAAGTATAATACACAGTTTGATAATATTTTTAAAAGACAGTATGATGAAATGTTGATTAGTAGGCCTAAGTATTGATATTTTTTTATATTCATAATAAATTATATTGGTCTTCTTTCTATTTGTATTACGGTGTTTAAAATATTTTTTTTTTCTTGTTATGATTATTTTGGTACCATTTTCCGAACAACCAAATACACAATTAATGAGTTTCTGCTCTTTATGTAGCTGTGCTATTTGTTTTCACCATGTTTTTTTTTTTCTTTTGCCTTTTTCATAATCTTTCCTTGCTTTGGCGATGTTTCCATTGTTCTTGAATAACACTTTTTGTGCAATTTGCTCCTATTTACATGTATTTTTTATAAGTATATATTGAATCGGAAATAAAGATTAAATCAAATTTGATTGATAATTAACATTTTAATTAACATTACAAGGAAGCATGCAAGTTATACTCAGTTTAGGGAAATGTGCATTTAAATGTCTTTTGTTATTCATAATAGTACTTTTACAATGAATTACAGATTATGTCTGTGACAGAATCTCGGTTTGGAAAGCTTTTTATGTGGGCGTAACCGAGTATATGAAGAGAACTAGTAATATATAGTGTGGAATTTTATTATGCCCATATGTATCTAAGTATTATTTTGGCCACACAAATGGTGATCAGGGTATCATGAATCAATGCAAGTTAATTATGCTAAGCGTAGGTCCCAGTAGAAACGATTGTGAAGAACAACATTGGTAGCACAAATACACCTTAGGATAGGACCAAACTGAAAAATTAAAGGACGATAACACTCGGGAACATAAAATCGTCTCAAATATTATCATAGGAAAACAAATAAACCACATGCTGCAGACAAGTTCACTGTTGTTATGAAAGGGTCCACAGAAGATAGCAGGGAAAGTATTGGGAAAGAACAAAAACATGTACCAAAAATTTAAGAGTGATCTTCATCTAAATTTAATTTCAAAGAGGCGAGCTGTTGCCGCGCCCCGAAGTCTTTTGTATAGGAAAAACCCTGGTAGTGGAATTCAAGAACGCAAACAACTATGGGCCATGGGCTCAAGTCTGATTTGCATGGCAACAACCGAGCAGTACAGCACACCATCCATGCAAACATGACAGAAAAAAATGTCAGTGAACTTGCATGGTGCAATTCGATAGATTGTCTTAATTTACATTTAAGGTGTGATGATGAAAAACAACCCGTGAGTTAGTTCTTTGGAGAGATCGTTACAGATTTTCAGCCCTGTTTACAAAATTGTTGATGTTTTCTGGGGGGGGGGGGTCGAGAAAAATTGTTCAAATGCGTGAAAGGCTATGAATGTCACTTTGTCGGATAGTTATAGACAGATAAGTTTCTTTTGAACATTACTTTGTGGAAAACATCAGGAAGATCAAAGGGATTAAGACTGTACGTGAAATGCCTAAGCCTTAATTAAACAAATATGTTAACTTTGGGAAGATGTTTTATGGATAATTTCGTTTCTGTAAGATAAGTAAACCGGTATGGTTAAACTATAATAAATAGCAGCGTATTTTTTAAGAAGGAAAAAGTGAATCAAGCAAAAGTTTGCACGCGAGTCACCCTCATACATGCTGGATTTCCATATTTAGGTATGAGGAAATCATAGATGAATATATAATTATGATTTTGTAGTTGGGGAAATAGTTGGGGGGGGGGGTTCAGCTTGTTTAGGATTATTCCTTTGTTCCTTTGACAGTAAAAGTTGTTGTGAGTTTTCCAGGATAAATTGATATGTACGTTAAGTCCTAAAAACTGTCGGCCTTGCTTAGGTTGATATACCGTTGATCTTTGCATGATCAGGAATAATTTGCAAGGAGTTGACAGCATAATGCATTTTGTCAATTTTTGATGATAACTGGTTGTCATGGATCAATTACTGAACAAGCTCCAGTCCGTTTTTTAACCTAATACTAGGATTGCGATGTGAGAGAAATAAATTTGTGCGATTGCCAGTGCCTATTAAAAAAAGAAAAGAAATGGAAGTCGTTAATGTACAACATGAATAAAAGTGGGACAAGGACGAAACCCTGGGGGACGTACGTCACAAGAAATTGATTTCATACTAGACCTATGACCATTTAAGTAAACGTATTGCTTTCTGTCAGTGAGGTAATCCCTAAACCACTCTAAAGCCCCTTCCCATATCTCACTGATGCCTCTTGGGCTTAACATAAAGCAAAATATCATGGTCAATCGTATTAAATTCCTTCAAGAATTAAAAAAAAAAGCTGGATGGAGTTGAAAACGAATTCAACCTTATCAGCAATTCATATCTCGACACTCTCAAGCTGTCCTCTATTTCTTTTTATCATCCGACTCTAGCATTATTGTTGGATATTAAAATGTGAGAAATGGCTCATGAACGTACATTGTATTTGCAGGAATAAGACTACAAAACGAAAAGCCCCAATTCTCCACACCCTTTGGTTTCTTAGCAACTTCCTCAGTAATTATTTTATTCGTGCAGTCGAGGTCAGTCCATTGGGCTTTAATTTAATTTCAGTCGTCCGATCTTCTGTCCAAGATCTTGGACAATGCCTAGCAAAGGAGTTTAATCATCTATAATAGCTCAGGTCGATATTTGTTAACCATGTGAGCATAATGAATGACAGGGTAAGCTAATGAAAACTTTGCGTTAATAAAAAGTGTGATGTTAGTTCATTAAACCAATGAACGTCGATTATCAGCCTCTTTGTATACTAATTTTTGCATTAAAAAAATGAATATCCCAGTGCTACGATGCCCGATATATTCATCAAATTCATTTTTATCATGATCATCATCATTATTAGCAAAGCACTTAAGGATTATGTTAGTGGAAATGTCAACATTTATCACAATATCAACAAAAGGTGTCAATATCCACCTTGGTCATCTATATCAAACATCTCTTTATCATGGCATTAAGAGATAATTACAAGTTCGGATGGCCAAAGGCAAGAGTCAGCCACTGCATGCCTGGCATACAATGTGCTTGTTGCAGCATATCAATTAACGCAATGACACTGGTAGTCCTGTGCAAGATAATCAGGATTTCAAAATTATGTTCTTCATCAAAGTACACTCACCTCGCCACTTTCGAGTTGACAGTAGGAAATATAGTATACTCAATCAATTAAAAGAAATCGTCCAATTTCCATCAAAATCATGAATTAAGTTAGTGCCTATTTTCACCGAATTTGTAGTGATTCTGGTCGCAATCACGCATGCGCAATGGTGATGATATCATCTCCAATACTCACATCTATTCCATTGTTTAGTGCAAGAGAATAAAAAAAAAGACATCTTATTTTTCCTCGATCATTTATCCACTACCACCCATCACACTTTAAAGGACAAGTTCACCTTCATAAACATAAGGATTGAGAGAATGTAGCAATATTAGCAGAACACATCATTGAAAGTTTGAGGAAAATCGGACAATCCGTTCAAAAGTTATGAATTTTTGAGGTTTTAACGCAGTAACCACTGGATGAGAAGACTACTGCATTGTATGAATAACTTAGATGTCACATGCGTACAACAAGATAAGGAAAATACAAAGAGAATTTCACAAAATTTCATCTTTTGGAAAAAGTACACATTCCCTTGACTCGTTACCAACATATGTTAGGGGTAATATCATTCCCCCTGCCTTTAGAAAGAGGCAAGTCAAGTGCTCTTTTATTATGCGAAAAAAGTGAAAATATGTTGAATTTTCTTTACATTTTCTTTATACTGTTGTACGCATATGACTCACAAGCTGTAGTAGTCTCCTCATCCAGCGGTTCCAACACAAAAATTTTAAAAATTCATAACTTTTGCATCGATTGTCCAATTTTCCTCAAACTTTCACTGATGTGTTCTACTAATATTGCTGCATTCTCTCAATCCTTATGTTTATGAAGGTAAACTTGTCCTTTAAAGTCACAATTGCAGCAGAACACAAATCTGATGAATGATGATGAGAGTTTGCTTCTTTTTTTCTTTTTTTTTCACTGTAATTTTGTGAAGATGGTGGATAGAGGGAAGGTCAGTGCGAGACTTGCAGCCTGACTTGTGTGATCACAATATCACCTCATCTAATTGACATATAATTATGGGACTGTTACAAGTACTACTGTTTCATGAACGCATATTCGATTTTAAAATTCCCTAACCTTCTTATTTCAAGTCAGATATCGATAAAACACCTAACAACACTGTTGTTTGAATTTGCTCCATTCGTTAAAACCGGTGTCGACATGGGATGAACTTACACTTTAAAGTACAGTTTGTATTATAGTGATGACAGCTTGAGTGATGGCGCAATCTGTCTATCACGTTACTATAGTACTGTTAAAGAAGGGGTTCTCAGATGTGAAAAAAAAACATACACAATAAAATCTCTTACTGAGATTTGGCGCCGCTGGCTTTTCAGTAAATTTGAGGACTCTTTCTGGTGTATGACATAAACCATGGAAATAATTAAAGGGATAGTAAAACTTCAGTTGAGATGGGGCTTCAGATTTCCAACTTTTTTATGATTTTTTTTAAGATAATAACAAACCTCTATGAAATATGAAAGAGCTTATGATTTTAAGAGGAGTGTAAAGTTTATTTGATGAAAATTGGTCTTTAAATCCCTGAGATATCCAAAACAACGCAATCATAATACAGGTTTTCCCGGTCAATTTCGCACTTTTGTCAGTCCATTTTGATAAAACGTTCATTCAATTTAGCGAAAATCATCGTCACTGCACATTCTGTCATTCAAAATTGCAACTTGTTCGTTCAATTTAGCATTTCGGTCAATGAAATTCGCACATGTGTCTTTCGAATTCGTAAAACGGGCATTCAAATTGGCACGTGCTCTTCAGTCATTTAAATTCGCCAGCACTGGCGGAAAATGGTATTTCAGTCATTCAATTTCGCGTATGTGCAGTCAAATTCCAAACATGTTCATTCAAATTGGCGCAATGTTATTTCTATTTTGAAAAGGTGAGAACCGTGATTTATATTCAATGTGAATTTTTGTTTCATCCACACACTGTTAAGTACATAGTAAAGGTATCTTTGACCCTAAATAACTCAAGTCTGTTGTTCTGTAACGCCCCTCTTCTTCCATACATGTTATCAGAACTATACATGCCATGCTTGCACCAGTACCATAGATTCACTTCACTTTCTTATGTCCAGTCATGGCAGCATGGCAGAAAACAGGGAAAGAATCATAGAAGCATTTGAGGGTAATAACCTTGACAAATTGATGGCTAGAGCTGATCCAAGAACTTTTATTTATTCCTAATGATAATTAACGCAATCTAGCACCCACCAAATGAAAATAATGAAACATGCAGATGAAAGAAATAATCATGTAAATTAAAACCTCCTTCTCACAATTATTGACAAAACAAACTTAAGATCAATGTATCTGTGGATGAAATAATGCTATCGAACATTATAAACACATACACTTATCTTGAAAGTACTGTTGCAAAGGTGATATCAGAATAAAAGCATAAACTTGTCTGCTAAATTGACTGCAGTAAATGCGAAATTGGATGCCCAAGACTGAATTCGAATGAACGAGCGCAGCGTTTACGTGATCACGTGACTATATCGTGCTAAATTGAATGAACGATTCGCGAAATGGTGCTTGTCTTACGAATTTGAACTGAAAAAGTGCTGATTCGAATGATGTAAAAGGTAATTTGAATGCTCCAAAATGAATTTGAATGAAAAGATTATAACATTGAAATACCGAACATGCCGTCTAGGCTAAATTGTGCTAAATTGAATGCAGAAATTAGGAATTGGACTGAAAAAAGTGCGAAATTGGCCGGGAAAACCTATAAAAGGCGGGACGCATCATTTTTAGGATTGCTTTGTCTTACTTTGTTTTGGGAGATCTCAGCCATTTCAAATCCGATTTGCATCAAATAAACTTTGATTTCCTCTTAGAATTGTATGCTCTTTAACATTTTATTCAGTGGTCTCTCAGTGTCTTGTAAAGAGTTAAAACTGAATCCTCACCTCAACCAATAATGTATCATCCCTCTTAAAGAACTTGTATAGTTCTGGTTGAGACCTAACTTCAGGTTTTCAACATTTTTGGGTGAGGTAATGAGAAACCTTTTATGAAATATGAAAGAGCATGTAATTCCAAGAGGAATTCAACATTTATTTGATGAAAATTGGTTATGAAATGGCTGAGATACCCAAAACAGAGCAATACTAATAAAATGTGGGACCTACACTTCATTACGATCGCTTTGTTTTACTTTGTTTTTGGATGTCTCGGCCATTCCAAAACCGATTTTCATCAAATAAACTTTGAATTCCCCTTAGAATGGCATGCTCTGTACCATTTCATAAGTGGTTTTTTGTTATCTCGCAAAAAGTTAAAAGCCAAATCCTCAGCTCCACCAATACTGTACTATCCCTTTAAGCTCTCAGTGCAAGGGCACTTCGTACATTACTTAATTTGTAACACTGCCGAAGCCATTAATGCACTGCGTCAAGGACGGAATGCGTTCGTCACTTCTCAAAAACGTCTCTCCTTTCTTTTTTTCAAAGACAACAATACTGCACATAATGTATGACCGGCAATTAAATCCCACGGAGGATTTTCTGGCAAAGTGAACGGAGCAACCTTGATTGGCCTGGCAATTAGCTGCCATGCCACCTGAAGCAGTGCATAAATCCAAACTATATCGCGGAGTCAAAGGTCAACTGACAATATAATGACGATATGACAAAAAAAAAAAAAAAATCTTCCAAATTCTGATTGATGTTTTTTATTTTTTTTTTGTATTTACTTCCTTATTTCAGGATTTCATTTTTGAACTGTTTATAAATGATACAGCAATATGATATTTTACAGCATAAAGTTCATCAACTGCATACTAATTAATACAATACAGTACGGAAAATACAAACTATAGCACATATAAAAATATGTTATTAGAATTACCATTGGGAGCAGTCAGTGATTAAAAAAAAAAAAAAATGTTCCAGATATCATTTTTGATGCATATGTTGATCAGTAAAATCACAACAACAAAAAAATCCTACCTCATAAAGATTTTGCAATAAAGCCTGAATATTATAAGGAGATATCCCTTTATCATAACCGTTATAATATATCATTCCTAGATAGTCCACTTCTCGGTAAGAAAAAAGTCTCGTGTGCCCTGGCATCGACCCTTGAACTCTTCCTCCTTTGCCCTTTCCTCTGTCTTCCTCTGTCTTCCTGTCCCTTTCTGGCCTCTGACCTCCTGTTTATTCTTTCCACGCGTAAGAGAGCAGCTTTGTTTCTGTCTGTGTGTGCATTTTTGTGCGTACTCGTTTTATGTTCTGTTTCCCGAGGATTATGTCAAATTGTCTCGTTGCATTATTACTATAATTTTCACGACTCACGAGGGGTCTGCATTCTACAAGCTTGGCTTTTTAGCAGTCCCCTCCATTTCCGACCTTTTCTTTGTTATGATTCAGTCACATTTTGTCCATGTATTTCTTCAACTAGTATGTTTATTGATTCATGTAAACAAATAACGTATATCTAAATTTCATTTGGAAATGTAAAAGTTACATTGTACTTAATTTGTTTATATGATATTGTCATATTATATGCTTTGGCCGGAAATGAAATAAAAATGAAATGAAATGAAATTTTCTAAAAAAACCAACTGTTGATAGTTTAGTCCATTTATATTATAATCATTGTTCAAATTCTTTGTATATTTAACAGTAAAGGTGTAACTTTATGGATGTTTTATACAAAAAATATAGCAGCTCGGTACCAGTAAATATCAAGTGCCTTGAGAGTTTTGAATTGATAAAACAAAAGTATAGGGAATATGTACTTTTCGAGTAAAGGGGAATTTCGAGGAATTCCTCCATAGCAATGCTATAGATCGTTTGTGGTTTGTGTGTGTGTGTGTGTGTGTGTGTGTGTGTGTGTGTGTGTGTGTGTGTGTGTAAGCGTAAGCCCTTATGTACTCCGTTAATCTATTCATATGTTCATCTTTGTGACTTTAAGCCTACCGTAATCTATATAGGGAAATCAGTCACAATTGACATTTGTGATTATGAAAAACCTTTCACTATGATTAATTCAGAGAGCATTCTTCACTCTACATTTTTCTCTGTATAGTATGATTAAATTCTTTTCAGCATCCATTGCTTTTCAACGTGGAATTTCAGTGTGTCTCTCCGTTTTACAACAGCCTCGTATTATATATATCTTGCCATCGTTTCGTACAGACACGATGAATTGAACGAAATTCAATTTATGCTCATTGTACTGTGGTAGCAAAAATGATGATATTAATTTTGGTATATACATTCCTTGTGCTAAAGATGAACAGCAAATGAAAATGAAATTGAAGTTAAAGTAAATCTGAATTGTAGATAGACAGAGCGCAAAGCGTGTATTAGTGCATCGCTCTCTCTCTCTTTTCCTCTAAAATTATTAAAGATTTATCCATTTCTGTCTATCCTCTCTGTATATAGTATACATATTATTTCTTTGCCTAAAAATCCATTTCCAATGTGGCAGGACTGTTTTGACAATTAGAAAAATACCTTGTAATGTATCCACATTTGTCGAAATTGATGTATGCACTATGGTGACATTAGCCATTGTATAACGTGGTGAGGAATAGGTCTGCCATTCACCATCGTAAGTTCACTCCGATGAGCCTCGAAATATGCCGCTGTTAGTATAATGACTATAAGAATTAAAATCACCAACATATTTTTTTTTTCGATGATTTGAGTAAGACTATATTCAGCCAATTAAGTTAGACTGGTATCCATTATCACTGTTTTGAGAAAGTAATATCATGGCATCTTACTTTTTGTCATTGACGCTAACGCGTCATCAAAAGTTACGAAATCGAACATACAATATCGACGATCAGAAAATGAAACTTCTGGGCAAAATGAATAAATAGTTGATAATAATAATAATAATAATAATAATAATAATAATAATAATGATAATAATAATAATAATTATGATAATAATAATGATAATGATAATAATAATAATAATAATGATAATAATAATGATAATAATAATAATAATAATGATAATAATAATAATAATAATAATAATAATAATGATAATAATAATAATAATAATAATGATAATAATAGTAATAATAATAATGATAATAATAATAATGATAATAATAATACTAATAATAATAATAATAATAGTATTAATCGATTTATTATTGATAACGATATTTATCATATCTTTAATTTCATGTGGAATCAAATGAGAAACGGCCTTGAAAGGAATAAAATAAAAAATATTACCTAAAGATGAAGACCTATACGCATTACGAGTGAGCGAGTTGGTAGATCTCTTTGTAAAATGCTAAGAGTCAAAATATTTAAGTGATAAATTACTTTATTAATATGGTTTCAAAGGGAAAAAACGGTACTAAAACGAGCCAGCAAAATGTGATACGTGGCGCCGCCCGCGCCGGCATCTACTGCGATAAGCTCACTCGAGCGTCACCCTGAAAGAACAAGTCACGGCGAATTGAATGACATTATCATAGGAAAGCGAGGTGAAATGTTTCCTGTTTGGTCACGTCGTTACTCCTTTATCCACATGTAAATTTTCATCATTGACGTCCATTGTGGCTATTGTTCCGTATTTTTGTTCCTTTTTTTTTGCAGAGGCACAACACAAAATATTAAATCTGAGATGAAAAAAGAATGAACAAATGTATAAGCAAATAATATGAATAACGTGTGATAATTATGTCAAACCTACTGAAAATCAAAAGCTTGTAGAATTTAGGCTCCATAGTATAAAATTTCAGAGTTTAATGCAATACATTAATGACGTAAAATGACGAAACATACCAGAACACAAAATGTAGATAATGACATAAAGTTATATAGCATAAAATATTATACAGTCGTCAGGATTAAAACTAAGGTAACAAAAGCTTAGTAAAAATTTGGTCAAAATGTCACCCGAGCGAGATTTCAGTTTGAGTAGACAGGGATCAGGGTAGGGCAATTAAACATATGATTTTAGGAAATTTATTTGAGATTTTGCTAAACGGAGCATAGAGAACTCAATTGGAACAGAAGAGAATCTAACCCATTCCAAATCGTGCATATTCAGGATGAACCGGCACAATTCATGTCAGGATTTTGAAGGGCATACGTACTACAGAGATAGTTCCGTTCGTCAGTATGTCAGTCTGTCAATCTGTCAGTCTCTCCAATGTGACGTCATTTGAGGAAGTGTGTCTCACTTTTTCTTTTTTAGGAGGAGTAAAAAGTTCTCTCATATCATTACAGTATCTCATCTTTTGAAGAATGTTATTACGCCGTTATGAGGCAGTCATCAATAAGTTAAAAACAACATTCATATTGTGTCGATTGTACATTTTCAGCTTTCCCTAATGATCGTCAAGAAACAGTTCTTAAGACCGAAGTACTCATCGTTCACGGCCAAAAGAGCCTGTACGAGTAACAAATTGTCATTAACTTCGTTTTCATGGAAAAGCTTGATAAAACGTAACTTCTTTTCAAAGTTTTAGTCTCCTTGTTGTAAAAGATGTGTCCATGCAATAATCTAACCTCAAACATTACCCAACGAAGATGATGGCAGATGCAATTATCGTTTTGAATTCCACGATTAAAGTAATCTCTCTGTTGCCTCAACTTCGTAATAATGAAATAAGATGCATCCGCCCGTATCAGAAATTGGGGAAACTTTCTTGAGTAACCTGGAGCATCGAGTATCAATTCATGATTCTTTTCCCCCTGCATTTGCACAGTCTTTCCCGCTGATATTGATCGGCCAGGCAAAATTACCCCCTGACCTTTCAACAAAGAAGATTTAATTAGTCGGTTTATAACCGACAGCGGGCAATTAATTGGGGATTGAACATTGATGAGGGTATAATGGCAGACAAGACAGACAACTGTACTGAGATGATTGAGACAAATAGATAAGCATCGCGGAAAACTAATTTCTGGTGCAATAAAAACGTTTAAGCGTAGCCCGATTTGGAGTCGCGGGGCCCGAATTGCATGGGTGTGCAAATTCCCATGACTGTCATAGTTAGGTTAAAAGTTACGAAATAGAAGAGTAGAGCATATTATGATGTTTTCATTGACAATTTTCCTAATCAACTGACATGGAACTCATATATCTTTAGAATTACATTCATAAAAATCGAACCAATGAGCATAACCCTATAATCAGAGCAGTTCACGTTTCATTTTTCTGTTTCATAAAGTTACTCAGATGATCTGATATCATATCAGTTTTGTTGTACTGTTGCAAATTCTCACAGTGTATTCCTTTGATGTTAGTACCTTGCAGTGTAGTGATGAATTAAAAAGTTATAAGATAGATAGATAGACAGATACATACATATATACAAACATACATACATACATAGGTAGATAGATAGATAAATAGATAGATAGCTAGATTAGATAGATAGATAGATACGATAGATAGATAGATAGATAGATAGATAGATAGATAGATAGATAGATAGATAGATAGATAGATAGATAAATAAATAGATAGATACGTGGTTATAGACATAAGTATCTGTTCATCAATTAATCGATTGATTGCTGGATTGCTGGATTGATTGATTGATTTATTGATTGATAAAAAAAAAACAAGGATGAAAAAGAGGAAGGTCTCCAAGAAGCTCGTGAGACTAAAATGGAAAGGCAGTAAAACGATCGAGAACAACAACAACGACGACGACGACGATAAAGTTAGAAACGCCGAACAGCTTGTGTGGGTTAGATGTACACGTAATTCTCACCCACATGAGATTGAGCCCTCCCAAGGGAAGGATAGGGTGAGGCAGACACGAACAGACATGGGATCAGATGGAATGGACGGATACGAACACGTCGTCCTCGACGGATTCGCTCTGACCTGTACGATCGCCCCGGGCACTGAAAATACGGAAAACGGTGCGAGACGTTCAGCGTAGGGTTACGAAGTCGTCAGATTGAAAATGGCAAGGGAAAGAAGAAAACGCCGTTAAAGAGGAGTTGGATCCAACCGAAATGAGGACGGCTCAAGTGTTCTCCGGTTTCAGACGGGAGGAAAAGGTGATAAACGAGACATATCGCCTTGAACCTTTTTCTGCCATCTTGCCATGACGTTGATTTGTAAGGGCTAAGATCATATGGCCAGTCCGTGTTACTGTCTCCACGTAGGTTTATTGATAATATTTTCACAAGATACAAGGTGAAACATTGCTTGCTGCGCCCTCCTTGGAAATATAATCCCTTTAGGAATATATAACTACCTACGGGATGTCAAGTGTTACATTACACTAATAAGAAGGCAATATCTGCATTATAAGAAATATCAGGACTCGGTAATTATTTTTTTTTTATCCTTGACAGCCCATTAGGCCGGGCCACTTTATGATATCATTGAATTTGGATTGTTGGTTGCCCTATAAAGAAATGTAGCAACCCGAAATTAAAGGGAACATAAGGATCCGTTTCGAATCGTAAGTCCCCGGTTGGGCCACCAAAACATAACCTATTTGAAAATTTGGTGATCCACGTCAAGTTTTAGTGGCCCTGCATGGGCCACAGTTTCACCGCTAATGTGGAACTTTGTAGTTTATATTCGTTCATTTACCTGTCTGCACAGATCATACATCCCCCTTTTCCGCTACAAAAATTGGTCAAATTCATCACCCTTTTTCCCCTTTTTCTGTCAAATCAATGATAGTGTTGCCAGAACTAAGCGACTTTCCCTACCCGTAAGCATGGGCATCACTCACCTGATTGTGTGTCCGTGTGTTTTGAATCAAGATCAAGGTTTTTAAGGTTACACCTCAAGCTACAAATATATATATATATATACATATATATATATATATATATATATATATATATATATATATATATATATATATATATATATATATATTGTATACTATACTATTTATACTAAAATCTTTGAATTTAAGTATTCGGTGATCCGAAATAAAAGGAAATTGAGGATTTCATTTTGAATTTTAGCTGCAAGATCGGGCCACCAAAAGATAAGCTTTATGGAAATTTGGTGGCCCAATAAACATCAATTCTAAGTGGCCTTCTACCGGCCACTCATAGTTATCTCTCTTCCACCTCTCTGGTTATCTCAAACAGCAGATAGTCAAAATGACACCAGGGCTGTGTCTCTCCGTAGCTGGCGCTATTTTATTCCGAAGACGTCAAAATAACTATCATGATTATGCAAAATCCAGTAGAGTGCGTGCAGTGTTTTTGTTTTGTTTTCTCTTGCTTTCTTTTCTTTTCTTTTCTTTACCGTCTTGTTAGTCTGTTTAATCACTTTTTGTTGTTGTCGTCGTCGTCGTCGTCGTTGTTGTTGTTGATGATGATGTTGTTGTTGTTGTTTTTGTTTTTGTTAATGTCCTTGCTGTTGTTATTATTCCAGATCAAAACGGGTGCACGTCACGAGACAGACACCCACGAGTCATACAGCCCACAAGTCATATAGCCCACTAGTTATACAGCCCACGAGTTCGACACTGAGTAAATAAAGCCCATGAGTTCGACATCAAGTAAAGTAAGCCCACAAGTTATATAGCCCATGAGTTCGACATCACGCACAAATGGCTCATAAGACCGACACTAAGCAAAGAAAGCCCACGAGACCGACACTACGCTTCAAAGGCTCACGAGACCGACACTAGGCAAAAGAGGCCCACGAGACCGACACTAGGCAAAAGAGGCTCACGAGGCCGACACTAGGCAAAGAAGGCCCACGAGACCGACAGGATGAACAGTGCCATCTATAGACTAATTAATTGTATAGGGTGTCCAGATAATGGCATAAAGAAGGTATAAGAGATGGAAAAGGAAAGATGCTACGGTATTACCTCGTCAATTGCCCTCCCTCACCCCCTGAACGGTTCAAGATCTTTAATTGTGTTTGCGTATGTGAGTGTTTGTGAAAAAATAAAAAAAAATTAGTAAAAGTGCATGCGATGTTTCAACATTACTTTCGAAAATACCAAAACACCCTCGTTTCCCTATCTGAAAAGCCCATACCGGTATACACCTACTTAGAAAAAAAAAATAATAAAATGATGTGGACATTGAGATCAACCAACTAGAAATATACCCAGGCATGAAATGAAGGTCACTACAAGAAAATTATTTACAAAATGGTCAGTGTTGTTGTGCACACCTGCTTTACGTGATATCGGGGGGGGGGGGTTGGTCATCTGCAAAGGCGTTGAAATAGTATAAATTCACAGAAAATAATGTAATCGTCAATTAAGGCAGCGTTAAAAATTCGGAAACAGCAGATGCATCCATAAAAACAACTTTTCTATTTCATGAAAAATGTACCGTTTTGAGAAGAATAATTTTACAAACACAAGCCACTGAAGGGCGAAAAAAAAAAAACAACCTAGATCCTATCCACCGTCTAGTTAGAAATTAGGAAAGCCTATATGGCACGATGGCATCTAAAATTAAACCATTCATCGTTCATGTCCTATGTCATTTTTTCATACATTTTTTTTTTTTTGGGGGGGGGGATGGTGGTCCCATGAAGAGGACAATTTCATTTTTTTTAAAGAAAAAATGGTAACAACGTCGGTCCCCATAGCGGGACAGAACTGCCCCCTAAAATCCACACGTGTACAAATACATATTTAATGTCGTTGATATGCAGATGGTGCTGTTATTAGTTAGTTATAATCTCTCGCTCGACAGCGTAACGAAATTGCACCCGCCAGTATGTAATTTTACCCTTAATGGAACACCCTGTCCAGGTACATATTTGTAATTGACATGTAGATGGCGCTGTTCATCCTGTCGGTCTCGTGAGCCGTCTTTGCCTAGTGTCGGTCTCGTGGGCTTTCTTTGCCTAGTGTCGGTCTCGTGAGCCTTCTTTGCCTAGTGTCGGTCTCGTGGGTTTTCTTTGCCTTGTGTCGGTCTCGTGAGCCTTAATTGTGTAGTGTCGGTCTCGTGGGCCTTCTTTGCTTTAATAGTGTCGGTCTCGTGAGCCTTTTGTGCCTAGTGTCGAACTCATGGGCTGTATGACTCGTGAGCCGTATAACTCATGGGCTGTATGACTCATGGACCTATTTTTGATATCGGTCTCGTGGACCGTATGACTCGTGGGTGTCGGTCTCGTGGGATGACCCCATCAAAACTGTCAAAACTTTGTCCCGGCTGATTGTGCAGTGAAAGGAAAAATATTGGTAACTTGCTGCGTAGATGTGAAATATAGACAGCGAAAGAAAGAAGGTCACGTTTGTATCATATGATATTATTTGAATATCATGTCAGAATAAAAACGTTATTCATCTGAGCTTTTTAATAGACACTCTTCCCCTCCTAAAACAAAACAAAACAAAACAAAAGCAAACCGGAGAAATGAAAGTGTTGAATATAACTGATTAGTATCTTTCATCGAACTATGGCTTTGATCCCCTTTTTAATCTAAAAAAGGCTAGCATGATTAGTTAGGAAGTCGACTCTTCAAAGAGTTGTCAATGATGTACCGATCTTTGACATTCCTGCAAATTCCCATAGTTGAAATGGAACAGGCTTGGAATATAGTATTTTAAAAATAATTATTCAGATTTGCCCATAAGCGTTGTTTTTATCTACGTCCTGTAATCCCACTGTGAAAACAAAAATAGCTACGCAAAACATAAAAGTGTTTGGAGGCGACTTTAATTTCCTTTTCATCACGACATCTAATGTATCTGATACAAAAGAAAGTAGATCGTGTTTAAAGTTTTAACTCTTAATTCCATCACATGGCCCTGGTGAGGGAATGTGGAAAATTTGCCCAAAGAAACTTGAGATTATCAGCTCCATGTTCGCACCTGCCTCTCTAAAAGGCAGACGTATCATTCGCTAATGTAGGGTAATCCGGATTAGCTTACAAACTTGACCCTAAGTGCAAATTACCCCCTTCTTGGGTGTCTCTCGCACTCCTTCCCTCACTCTCTCCGAGTACCCCCTCTTTCTCCTCCATCTCTCCTTCTTTCCTCTTGTCATTTTCTCTCTTCCTTATCTATCCATCTACATATTATGTCTATCTATCTTCATATCCATCGATTTTCTATCTATCTGTCTGTCTGTCTGTCTGTCTGTTTATCTGTCTTTCTATCACGGAAATCTATTTGCCAGCTTTTCTACATGAGGTGGGACGCTCCATTCGAGATTAAAAGACTCTTTTAAAAGACCATATACATGGTTTGGTTTGGTTTGGTTTGGTTTGGTTTGGTTTGGTTTGGTATGGTTTGGTTTGGTATGGTTTGGTTTGGTTTGGTTTGGTTTGGTATGGTTTGGTTTGGTTTGGTTTGGTTTGGTTTGGTTTGGATTGGTTTGGTTTGATTTGGTTTGGTTTGGTTTGGTTTGGTTTGGTATGGTTTGGTTTGGTTTGGTTTGGATTGGTTTGGTTTGATTTGAGTTGATTTGATTTATTGGTTCGGGTATTATCATTGTACATGAACATACATGTACATGTGTATTGCTATGGTTCCATACAAATACATATACAAAACATCAGTTGTTAATTTTTTTTTTCTTCGTTGCCTTTACACAACGTACAGCAGAAACCTGTCACCAATACAATGAATAATACAGGTAAGGGACATAATAAGTGGCAATTTGAGGAGAAATAGGACACACCTTTCAAAAGTTGTATTATGTTTCTTGTTTCTAGCTTGTTTGTTGTTGTTGTTTTTTCAAGAAAAGCCCACATTTTCTTTGACTTGTTGCTTTTAGATGTGGCCAGGCAAATTTTGTTAGCATCTGGAGGATCTGAGCTAAGTTAAGCAAGCCATAGGAGATCTAGACATCCTTTTTTTATTACTTTGATGTTACTTTAAAATGTTTGATTCTTAATATCATTATTTCGACTACTGTGACATCACACATTTCCAGGGAGTTCGCAACTTTAGAGGACTGGCGTGGAATATATTACAAACTAAAACACAAGTGCACACATGTTATTATAATTATATCAATGCTAATGCACGAAGTGCCAATTTTCCTCAATGCTTTAGTAATCTGTCTGCATTCGCTGAATTCACTCTCATATTTTGGAGGTCTCCCTTTTAAGTGTAGGGCACATTATGTGATAATTGTACTAATTTGGATTACCATGCTCGGTATGCACATGATGATCCGACTAGCTCCTAATGTAATGATCGATAATTGAGTAGGCTTTAGATGGTTAATAAATTATCCATCATAATAGCGAGGTGTCATCTCGTTTCGCATTCATGAACAGAGTACCTATTTACATATTGACAGTTTCACCCTGTTGTTTAATGCACACAGAAACTTAAAGAGAAAATGACGGAATTGCCTGCATCAGTGCCTGAACGTGAAGAAATTTTCATGCAGAAAAGATACTGCAAGCATGTAAAGCTTTTAATCTGCGCTGCCCATTTGCGATCAGACACTTCAGTTGTTATGCTTTTTATGACTTATCGATCACACTCCTAAAGATAGTTAATATCGAATGATCAAAATATGATCTTGTTTATGTATTACCCTGCTGGAAAGAATAAAGTGTCCCACAGTGTGAGAACCACAGTGTGAACACAGTGTGAAATCTCTTCTTAAATTCGAGCGTGTGAACACAATGTGAGTCGTCAATTCAGTGTGTCAACGCACAGTGTGAAACAAAGCATTACTATGTGAACACTCTGAGAAAACGACACCACATGTGAAATCATCTTAACACTGTTAAATTCGAGCGTTTTCACATAGTTGACTATATGAACACACTGTGAACACACTGTGAACACACTGTGGGACACTGTGTTCTTTCTAGTAGGGCAGAGTTGTTCGCATGTAGACGTATAAAATATTCTAAACGTCGACGTACTGTTACAGATGTGTTTTCGAGTTCTGCTTTGCATTATAAGAGCACAAGAATCTTACTCCTTACCCACCCCCCCCCATCTCTCTCTATCTCTCTCTGTATCTTCAACACTCTTTCTGAGGTCACCAAAATGGTGCTATATATGGATAACATTCTCCCAATCCCCTTGCCATCCGGAAGGTGTTACATACATAGGTTAAACCTCATTTGCAAAAACACCATGGCGGTGGAAAGGGTGGGATGTATAACAAATGGGCCTGATTACAGCTGCTTTCCCGCGTAAGAAAGCACATTTGATGGATGGAACTGTTCCCTGCCCAAACCCCTCAAGGAATTTCGAGTGGAATGATACAAAAAACGCACCGAAAACGTTCGTGTCCCATCCCGCCCACAAACAGTTGGCATGGTTGGGGCGTCACTTTTACAGATGAGTGCAGATGGGCGCGCTCTATAATCCAGAGACTAAAATGATGCCACCTTTACTCAAAATATTCAATGGGAATGGGGAGGGCTTGGATGGAGCAGACAGCACTGGAAACCTCGAAACATTCTGATTTTACACTGCGAACGAGTTCTGCCTATTTCTAGAATTTGAATTTGAATTTGAATTTGAATTTGAATTTGAGTTTGAATTTGAATTTGAATTTGAATTTGAATTTGAATTTGAATGAGCATTTACGTAACAGTCGCATCGGGAGAAGATTAGAAAGATGGAGGAAGGAATAAACGAAAACGAATCAGGAAGAGTAGAACAAAAGTTAGAGGAAGACGACGAAGAAAAAAAGAGAGAAAAGGTAGATCAGAGATAGAAATAAAGGAAAACATGACAAGGAAAGCAAAACAGAAGATGTAGAAAGAACTAACAGAAAGATAAAAAGAAAGAAAAAAATGAATGAATGAGTGAATGAACGAAGAAAAAAAGAAAGAAACGGGGGAAAAGGAAAAATGGGAGAACAATCAACAGATAAACATGTTCAAGAGGAAGTTTCTTTAAAAAAAAACTGAAGTACTGACCAAATCCAGGCTCAATATGCTTGTCATCATGAAAGCATTGATGTCAAACCAGTCATTGAATGAAAGTGGTTCATGCTGCGAAGACACAAAATAAAGATCAATATCGAATCTTCGTACACCCCGAAAGTCCGAAAGTGAATCGTTGATTTGTACCACGCCGAAACAATAAATGAATTGAAAATGAAATGAAATATGTAATACAATAAATTCTAGACTAATCAATGTAACTTATTTTAAATTAACTCATGTTTCATTACGTAAAGTTTATTTTTGTACCATAAACAGCCTTTTCTTTCACACTCATATACTTTGTTGAATGAGTTCACGACTACCATCTCACAACTACCACATTTCCTCTCTTTACTTTTAATATACGCTGTAATATAAGCAATTAATTACGTCAAGTAAATTGCGCGCTGCATGCCTTGTTCATTATACACGGGATCGAACATGTGATGCGTTCATTGCAAAACCTTAAATTGTGTAACTTACTGAGATGGTTTGCTATGCAACGGATGACCTCAAAACCTGTCATGCGATGTGATAATGTAGATTTTATTTGCTTTTGATAAAATTCGTTCGTCTAATTTCCATTGTCTTTCCAGTATACGTTGTCACAAATGTACACACAAGTAGTTATGTACATGTTTCAAGGCTGTATGCATGGTTGTTTTTATGTGTATGTACACGGGGTGACCAGATTAATGGAGAACATTCTATATGATATAGATATAGTACATACATGCTGACCAGATCAGTGGAGAATTTTCTATGTGGCATACAATGTAGCTACAGTATATGTATGCATGTGACAGGAAATACATTATAGCTCACTCAATCTAGAATGATTTAACCCATTCCAGAAAATTCTGGGAAGTGCTTACATATTTGGATGAGTGAGGCACTGTCCCTCTAGCCCAATGTGATTGGTAGTTAATTTTGGCAATGATGTTATGCACATAGTTAGGCAGTGAGTCATCCCGGATTCCTGGAATTCGGACTTGCTAGAATAGTCAAGTATGTGGCCCCAGGTTGGAGAAAATTACAGAATGTACTACAAAGGGGTGAATGGATAGTATATAAGCCAGAGAAATTCTGCAGTAGGCAGAGTACCCAACACCACTGCTCTGAGAGTTACGTCACTTCTGGCTCTGAAGCGACTTGTTATAGTCAGTCCTGTGTAACCTGCTGACCTGCTATACAACCTGTGTTTGTGGAGATAAGGCCTGGGAGACATTTTGCCTGCAGAGAATTAATTTGCCTACGTTGGAGATAGACTCCATATTTTAGTGTCAACGGACATTATTACGGCAAAGCTGTGACGGGCTGGATTCCTTGCTGGACATTATAAAGTGAATCATCATTCAACGCATCAACTGGACGTGGTCGTCATAACATTTGGATTCTGCACGTTTCGCCGTGGACATATTTCGTGGACTTTACCCCGGATTTATACCGTGGATTAATGCAACCTGTGCCTTTCGAGTTACGTCGGAGGAATCATTCATCGGCACGTCAAGGATTATTCATTTGTGCATCGAACATCGCATTTGGACCTTTTCAATCAAAGGATTACTTAATACGTGTAAGTGATTCCACTACCGATTTATAACTGTTTTAGTGATCATTATTGTACTGATGTGAAAACCGATTACGAGTCTGTACCCACAATATTACTGTTAATAAACCGCCTGAACATTAAGTAGATTGTTTCTTTTGTGCAATCATTCTCAGAGTGATTTTGGTCGTAACAACTTGCGTTGGTTTCACTCGATGCAGTAGTTAGTGGTATAGTTCTTGTTGTTAACGTGTCTAAACACTTGGGAAGTTCAGTTAGAATTCATAAAATGAGGCAATAAAGTTGAACTACTTTATGTGTTTACCCCAAATTCAACTTTAACGTTAGATCAAATTACATTTGGAGTTTTCCCTCCACTGCAAATGTCATGTTTTCTGATTAAAAAAAAAAAAAGAAGAAAATTGCATTCTTCCCTAACTACCTTGAACTAAGCATTTGAAATGTATGGATGAATGCAAATATCCAGAGCTTGCATTAACAAGAAGAAGAGGAAGAAGAACGAAAGAAAGAAAATACTAGATCTCGTAACAGAATTAGCAATAAACTGGGTAAAGAAGAAGTCAATTATAAACACTTCAAGTGGGTTGTAGAAAGAGTACTACTGAAGGAATTGAATGAGAGTGCTCGTCAAGGGCGCTGCGACAATTTGCTCATGCATAATGAATCGCAGTCCTTTATAAATACCCCTTTTTAGTATATACTTTCACCCAATTCACCCTCGGAATTTACATTTACTTTTAAAAAAGGATTTTTTTTTTCAATGCAAATAAAAGGTTATGCCCTAGATTAACAATGTCAAAGTTTATGAATAGTCATTGTGCTTTGCCTAGTTTCTTTCAACAGGAAGTTTGAGCTATAATATTTCGAGCTTTAAATTCATATAATTTTGTTTTCACGTGTACAACCTGCAGATACACCTTACAATTGCGTTACTTGTTAACCAAATTTAGCATTGTCATGTAGTTGTATTCAAAGACGCCTTCGGGGCACAGGTGCATTATAGTTCTAATAAGTTCAGTTGATAATGTTTTAATATAATAATCACGTTAGACTGAGACAGCCCCTCCAAAAAATAAAAAAGAAAAAAAAAACCCAACAGCAACAAATTATGTATAGATGATTTTTTTATCTCCATCGGCATCTCAAATAAGATCAATAATGAAGGTGATGGATTATACTTGAATACATCTATCATCCAAACATCTTTAAATTGAACATGTCTGTTTTCTATAATGAACACGCGCGCACACACACACATACACACACACATATTATATATATACATATATACATATATATATATATATATATATATATATATAGACTGCGAGAAGGGGTCTCGACCATTTACAGCACTAGTACAGCACCCTAGCTACGTCCACGATTGTTCTTCTTATCGCACTGTGTATATATATATATATATATATATATATATATATATGATTACACCTCATTATGTTCTAAGTCCTAAGAGCACTCTAAATGTTCTATAAATGTTGCCTAATATATCCCTCTCCTAATTACATATACTACAATTTCATGAAAAACTACACATACGCATATATATATAAAATATGAAGAGATTTCCAAGAATGTTTCTCTACCTCAATCGATACGATGACGAATTACCCCCCTAGTGACTCTTGATCATGCAGTCGGCATGCTCATCTCATTCGCTAGCAAATCGACCGTCTGAAAGTGATACACGACCACAAACGAGAATCGATTTCGCACGGCCAGCTTCTCTGCAATCGTCACTAAATATAAGCTGTGGCTTGAAACTGTGTATTTACTATTGGGATTAAAGAAAGTAATGGGTTGATTTTCCTTAAAATCAATCTTTAAAAGGAACGAATTGTAGGTCACTTGAATCTTCAATATTTATAGGCTATCTGCTCCTTTTAGAAGATTAGGAATGGAGACCGTATAGAGATAAATTAACAACATATCTTTATGGTAGAGAGTGTAGTTCACTATATATGCCATTATGTCATACACATTCCTTTTAGGGAGAAGTGGCTGCATTCCTTTATTTTTATCAAAGCAAAAGACCACTCCATGTTCTAAATGATTTGAATGTCGTTTAGTATCAAACAATAGAGTATATAGTCCCGATGTCATCATAAAGTGGGCTTAAAGTGGTAGAGCTATTGGTAACCATCATGACTATTTTCGCGGGAAAGTGAAATCGTTCCCTACCACTGACGAAGAGATGATGTCATTAATGTCCCCCCCCCCCCCCATCCTCCCCACCCTCCCCCGCCGACATAAGCTTGAAGGATCTCAATGTTCATCCGTTTTCTATTTCTAAAGAACTGAATCTGCAGCTGTATGCATGAAATATGTATTCATCATCAAAGAGGAGAGAGGAGGGGTCACGAATAAAGGGGGACAAAATCAACGACACTTGCGGACGACTGCCACTAACAACGTGGAATAGGAGAAAATGGAAAGTGTATCACAAACCATAGACTGAAGTAATTCATCTAGATTAGCATTGATATAAACTGTATGATTATGTAATAGGTAGAAATAAAGAATGATATGCGTCATATGCAATGTTTTACGTCGCTTTAAAACTTACCGCCTTTCCAATGTCTTTAATAGTAACATACATGATATGTCAATAATCATTGGAAACACTGCATAGTAGTGAACCTGTGGTTTTTAAAACAAAAATCAACGACAGTGTTTTTGCGTGTAAAAGAACAAAAGCAGGCAGAAGTTGTATATAATATTAATAGGGACGTTTTCTATGCTGCATGCAAGTGACGATCCACCCTTGAATTTTCTGTGATACATTGCTCCGCTCGCCACAATCTAACCAGGTTTGATTGAACTTCACGAAGTCTATTGACCTTGGTTATTGAGAAGCTCGGACCTGCGATGTTTGAGGCTGTTTGCTTTCCTTTCCATTTTCTTCCCATTCCGCCTTGTTAGGGGCAGGCAGTCGTCTGCAAGTGTCGTAGATTTTCGTCCCCCTTTATTCGTGACCCCACCTCTTTCCTCCTGCCTTCTAGCTGCCTTCAAGGTGGTTGTCACCCGAGTAATACGCAGAGCGCGCTATCCCTATAGTACACACAAAATCCTGGTTTTATCTCAACTGATCAACTCACTATATGAGTCAGATTTACAATCTACTATACGTTTTATGTAATTAAACTTGAAATAATGCTGATATCATCCGTTTAATCATTTATTCTACTACTTCCGTATGTATTTCTATGTTATTACGTTAATATAATTAGCTGATGAATTCTCCGAACAAAAATGTCTTATTTCATCATTTTTGTTTCCAAATCTGCAAAATCCGTCTTACAGTTACATGCCACAGAAACGGGCACACTTATATAATGGCTACCATGAAATTAAATCCAGCCTGAAAAGGGGCATTGCCACTCTCGATAGAGATTGTTTGAATTTGATTGAATTTTTGTATTGATTTGCGCCTGCTGTAAGGCAAGAAGATTAAATCTTTACTCTGTTTTGTTTTTCTAAGCTCATCATTAAATGTACTATTGACTGCAATGCACGCTTTACAAACTAAAACGTCCTGGACTGTTTCTTATCATCTCTATAATGTTTTACGTTTCGTGCAATAACGTCACCGTTAATGACCGTCCATTCGTAGCTGCAATGTTCTCCTTCCATATTTTTTTCCAAGATATCGGTATATAATGCACATAACCTTCAGAAAGATGATACAAGGCTGCAACGCCTCGTAGAACACTCATTAGAGGCGTGGTGTGCTTTGCTGTACGGCAGTATTGTAATGGAAGTCCAACTTGTTCCCGCTAATGGCGCCAACTTGTAATGCGCCAAGTTGGGGCGTTGAAAGAGTCGCTCCACGCCACAACTTTCTCTCTCCCCGCGCACCCTCCTCGGCACGGTGCGGTATATTAAAGTCTCCTTGAATCGTCTGCAAACACGTATCAATTGCAGCGTATAGTCCCGATGGATGACACGTGACTGACAGACGTAGACTCAGTTTCTTCCCGTGTCCCGCCATTTTCTGGATGACGGACTAATCTTTCTTCTCAGGTGGGAAGAGCCTAAAAAGGTACATACACTCGGATTTCTTGTTGCGTTTTGTTCCTATCCTTTTTTTTTTCGCCATGTGAACGGAAGTGGTGGACCTTTAGGTATGAATGTATCATTCCTTATCAAACGCATGTCGAATCTATATTTTTTGTACATTCTGTTGAAAGAAGTGAAAATAAAACCTTTGAATTGAATTGAATTGAATTGAAATAGGCCTATTCATCGTCGAGATATGAAAATTATGAGTTACTTTATTTTTGGCAGCAGTGCAAAAGCCAAGCCGCAGGCAAACACACACACACACACACACACACACACAAACGACTTTCATAACATGTGACACATGTATAAAAATGATTTTGTGTGCAAAAGAATCGATTACTCGATGATTATTCCTCATCTTCATGGAATTTTCTTTCTCAAATGAATATTTCAAGTCAAAAGGATAATGATGGTGGTGATTTTCCATCGCATAGGCTGATATCAATACACATGTATACACACACACATACACACACAGACATATATTATATATATCTTTTTAGCGAATTGATGTAACAGCTTTGTATAACTGTCATAAAATCTTCTGCAAACCAAAATTCTTTGCCAAATTTATTGTCAGAATTTTGAAAGCAGACTATACATGATGATGAATTCATTCATTTTCACACTGGCTAGATCTTTAATATTCTATAATTTTTCCTTCCCAGTTTTCACAAAATGCTTTTTATGTTATATGTATATCACAGAGATTTCTATATATAGGCCTACATGAATCGTTCTTTTTGCCCATATTCAATATTTCAATAATTTGATTGTTCAATAAGTTTCTGACGCCAAATGCCTCATCCAGTGGCAATGCACTGTCATAATTATGTCACCTCCATTGACTTTTTCAAAAAGAAACTCAAAACCCGTTTATTTCAAGAGCAGAACTGATCATCATATATTGTGCATTATTGTATAATTGTAAATTTAGAAATATAATTGTCTTAAGTGCTATATAGATTTTAAATATTATTATCACTATTATGTGCCACAAAACTTTGGACCGTCTTACACCTCCCTATCCGTAATGCTTTATCTCTAAAAGGATGTAAGAGAGTTTTAAAACCCTTCATTTCATTTACGAATTTAGTTTAGTTTGTGCTAGAGACTGCAATTTACTCGTTCTTAATACTAATTAGATAAATATTATTGTTCTTATTGATTTAGAATTATGTAAGGATGGAATTATGCAAGAATTCAAAAGCACCAAATAATAGCAGTGGTCAGCAATGACGAAATGCTTTAATCAAAGGCTAACAGCAGATTGGGAATTTTGAGTAATATCAAATGTAGTCATTCGATATGCCCGTCTAGTCCATACATCTTCCCCCAATTTGTCAGCGTGCGTCTAATTTTATGGCGTGCGAGAAAACGGACGAATGGGAAAAGATGGAGGCTTTCAAATACAAAGACGGAACGGAAGAGAAAGAAGAAAAAGAGATCACGGACGGGAGCAAATAGATGCCTTCGAGGAAAATTAATTCGTGGACGACAGAGTAGGACATTTCTTGAAAGGGTCATTCTGTTTTGTTAGTCCTCAGTTGAGGGGATTTTTGTTTCCAACTACAGATCGTGAGGGTATTGCAGTTGTTGTTTTTTTTTCTTTTGATAAATCGCGCAATTTTATAATTGACTTCAAATTAATTAGCAAAATGTAAATTATGTATCAAAATTGATGCAATCACATTTGTCCTTGCTTTATCATGCATATAGCACTTTCCACTTTCATGTTTTGATTTTCCCGCCATTAAAGAAGAAATCAAAGTAACGACACACGGTTAATAGGTGTAATAGAGAAGGTTTTAACTTATAGCAGTGATACATCTTGATATTCTGAAAGACCACACGATTTGTGTCACTTAATCAAAGCTTCCTAACCGTTGTGACTCTATAGTTGACTTGAGAAGTTATGTTTACAATTCTATTATGTCTCAATATGATGACCATGGATAAAGAAAGGAATCAAATTGATCAATTTCTCTCAGTCATTAAATACATACAAGTTGAATCCACAAACCATCGATTAAGATATCTTAATCATCATTAATCCCACATATAATGTCTGGTTGTCCCTCTATAATATCTTTCATCATTCCTATTATGTATATATAATATTATATATATATATATATATATATATATATATATATATATATATATATATATATATATATACATATGTATAATTTTTCGCTAATACACATACCACTCTCTAACTGCCATCGAGCCCAAATAAGTCCTATGAACATCCTTCAACCACTGCATCGGTAAAGATCTCATCATCTCATATCGTCTTCTCATTATAATACAATCGAAGCATGGTGCATCTGTTTAAAGATAATAAATAAACCCGAATGATACAAGAATAAAGACACGCATGCTCTCAATTCTTCATGCGTGCACATTTTAGTTTTACCGTTTCTATGTTGTGTCTCGCACTACACTGCAACATTTTATTAAGAAAGACGTAAAAATGCACTCAAGAACAAAATTAATGCGTCTTTGGTCAAAACAATGGTAAAATTCTGCTACAGTTGATGACACACAGTCAAGCTGTTTGCATGTCAGCAGTTGACTCCTCGCCATCTTAAAAATGTGCTTACCTAGAGACATTGTCCCAAACATTTATGAGAAATCGGATGACTATACTTCCAAGAGAAGGGGAAACGGCTGGAAATTATGAGTGATAATATGTGAAGGATCCAAATGCTGACAAACACAAAACGAGACAAACCATGTAGGAATGCAACTTACTTATGTATCTCTCCTGGATTGCTGCTCCTAATGTATCGTGCTTATCCGATTGTCGTGTTGGAATCGTTTGCTACTTCTGAAGAGTTCCGGTGGGTGGCACGACGTGTTCGCGCGATTTGTGTATTCCTTTGATGTCTCCCCAGCTCTTGAATTAATGTTCCCTTCCCGACAATCACCCTCAACTCCCTCAGCCCGTCCCTCTTCGGCGGCGTAATCGATCTCGTGGCTGTTTTCCGAATCAGTGCCTCGGAGCCGGCAGCAGACCCCGTGACGAATACGCCAGTGCCGTCTCGGTTGTCGACTATAGTTCGAAATTCAGGAAGTCGGAATCGAGTGCGTGGACGTGCGGAAATCGCTTACGATCTCTGAGGCCTCGTTTTAATAGATCCTGCCCGGGCCGCGCACTCAACCTGATTAGGCAATCTGACACCTAATCTGAGACGGATCAGGTTGTCTCGCCTCTCCTGGTGATCCTAAAGATTGAGCATGGTTACAACGTTGCATATCGCGCTTTTAATTGGTGTGCGCATAAACCTTTTTGAATGGTAATTACTAAGTTCAACGCGAAGAAACGGATTGGCAAAGGAGAAAAGAATGGTATCGAGATCGATTTTTCACTTGTGCGCGAGTTTTGATGAGTGCGTGCGTATGGAGGTGCGCGGAACATTCACATATATCTTATGCATGCGTCGCGGTTGAAGTCTAGCATATTTTATATTCTAGCATAGCAATGAGACATATTTGTATCTTCCTCGTGTTTTTCATGAGAAAAAATATATGTGTCTGCTTCGTCCATGAACATCAGTCAATAAAGAACGGACGGATGTCCATGAAAACAAGGCACTCAATCTTGTTTGCGATGGCAGCACAGCCAAGTGACTTCTAAATCATTTCTGGATTCACTGATCTTCATCTATGGCCTTATACCAAAGAGCAGTATAAGCATAGTGAAGTTCAGAGGAAATGTTAGAAAGATTACACATAATTCAAAAGTAGTAAGGATGCAGAAGTTCAGAGGATAGAGCGTAGATAAATCTAAAGGAGTTAGCTTAGAAAAATTTACCGCAGTAAGCAGGGGAGTAAGTGTAATCTGCGTGGGTGTATAACGATATAGAGAATAAAACTTCATCAGGCTTAAGGTTTACAAAGATAAAAACAGAAAAGGAATGAAACTCTACTATGGCGATTCCAATACAACAAATATAAACGGATTGGTTCTTCTATTCACTCCCGTCCAAAGAGGGAATACTTTTTTCTTGCGATAAACAATACCATGACAATGAAAAATTACAGTCAAAAGCAAAACCGAGATTAAACGCTTATTTTAGCTGTTGGTCCAGGAAGACATGCATAAAGAGAAATGGGGGTGGTTAGGGGAGAGAGGGGAGGAAATGAAATGGAGAGAGAGGAGGAGGAAGAAGAGATAGATTTTTAGAAAGTATCTATAAATCAACCTTCAGCAAATATTGAAAACATGCGTAGAAGTGAAGCTCTTTACAGAGCATCCAAGAAGGCAAACATATGAATATAATATACTAAGATGGGTGTATCTTTTTTCTTGACATTACTTTTTTTGTAACTTTCATATGAAGAGAAATATGTCAGATATAAGAATGTGTGTGTTTGTGTGCATGTTTTTGTGAGTGATAAGAGCATTGTGTGTGTATGTGTGTGTGTGTGTTTACTGAAGGGCAGGTGCATGTTAAAATCTATACTGACTGTTACTTTTTTGTTTTCTTTTTCATAATACGTATCATTGTTAATCACCTATTTTGTCTAAATTTTGTCTTGGGGCCCACTAACAAGCTCTAGTTGCTTTAAAAGGGCCATGGCTTTGATTTGTTAAACATATGCATGTATACGCATCGCTTTTGTTTTGTTTTGTTTTATTTTACTTTTGTTTTGTTTTTTACTGTGGACATAATGTACTTCTTATTTCTTTCTTTTTTGTGTCGAATAAACTGAAATGGAAATTAACATCAGGAGGGAAAATTTCAAAATGTCACTTGTCAGATTGCCATGAAATTATATGAAATATGTCACTAGCAGAAAAAAAGAAAAAAACCACGATTATCATCACCGGAGCTTGACTTGCATGCTGATATCAGTACTAAAGAAACGGATATGACTTGATATATTTGCAAGATTCCTAAAGTTATTTATATTAAGAAATAGCCTGAAAGAAATGGTGAGGAATAATTGTCCAAAATGTAAATTTCTATTCACGTGTTAGGGTAGACTATGCGTAAGTTGTATGATGTTTGTTTGTGTGTTTATAAATAGTGAAAACGAAAGGCGTATGATGTCCCTTAAGGCGCAGGCATTATTTTCAGCATCTTGTCTACTAAACCAAATTTGAAAAAATAAAATAAAGGAACGTTGATCTTATGTCTTACGTATCATCTTTTGTCCTGTTTAATCTATAGGTTTTCCCGGCCAATTTCGCACTTTTTTCTGTCCATTTGATAAAACGTTCATTCAATTTAGCGAAAATCCTCGTCACTGCACATTCTGTCATTCAAAATTGCAACTTGTTCGTTCAATTTAGCATTTCGGTCAATGAAATTCGCACATGTGCCTCTCGAATTCGTAAAACGGGCATTCAAATTGGCACGTGCTCTTCAGTCATTCAAATTCGCCAGCACTGGCGGAAAATGGTATTTCAGGCATTCAATTTCGCGTATGGGCAGTCAAATTCCAAACATGTTCATTCAAATTGGCGTAATGTTATTTCTATTTTGAAAAGGTGAGAACCGTGATTTATACGTATTTAAATGTGAATTTTTGTTTCATCCACACACTGTTAAGTATATAGTAAAGGTATCTTTGACCCTAAATAACTCAAGTTTGTTGTTCTGTAACGCCCCTCTTCTTCCATAAATGTTATCAGAACTATACATGCCATGCTTGCACCAGTACCATAGATTCACTTCACTTTCTTATGTCCAGTCATGGCAGCACGAGTTAGATACAGGCGTATCTCTCAAGAAAACAGGGAAAGAATCATAGAAGCATTTGAGGGTAATAACCTTGACAAATTGATGGCTAGAGCTGATCCAAGAACTTGTATTTATTCCTAATGATAATTAACGCAATCTAGCACCCACCAAATGAAAATAATGAAACATGCAGATGAAAGAAATAATCATGTAAATTGAAACCTCCTTCTCCCAATTATTGACAAAACAAACTTAAGATCAATGTATCTCTGAATGAAATAATGCTATCGAACATTATAAACACATACACTTATTTTGAAAGTACTGTTGCAAAGGTGATATCAGAATAAAAGCATAAACGTGTCTGCTAAATTGACTGCAGCAAATGCGAAATTGGATGCCCAAGAATGAATTCGAATGAACGAGCGCAGCGTTTACGTGATCACGTGACTATATCGTGCTAAATTGAATGAACGATTTGCGAAATGGTGCTTGTCTTACGAATTTGAACTGAAAAAGTGCTGATTCGAATGATGTAAAAGGTAATTTGAATGCTCCAAAATGAATTTGAATGAAAAGATTATAAAATTGAAATACCGAACATGCCGTCTAGTCTAAATTGTGCTAAATTGAATGCAGCAATTCGGAATTGGAATGAAAAAAGTGCGAAATTGGCCGGGAAAACCTATATTATACAACAAAATGAAAACTATTGTCTCTTTTTTGTCTCAACAACAAATCAGATTGATCAATCATGAATTATACTAGTAAACTGTCAAGACTGTAGCTGGTTTGCTAGAGCGCTATAAGTGTCATAAAGAACAGGGTATGTAGCCATACTCTGTTTTAGACGTAAAGAAATTTGTTGTTCAAGGGGATAGAAAAGAATACATGTGTTTGGCAAGGGAATTATGTTTCCATCTTTAATAAATGGTGTTTTTTTTTGTTTTTTTTTGTTTTTTGGAAGATGATATAACAGATTAAACTATAATATCTAAACTGGGTCGGAATGCCACTAAATCACTTGAGAGTAGATATAGCCCCTCCTAAATTTCCTAAAGGTCACGTGTTTTTGTTTTGTTTTTTTCAGGTTTTTTTTTTCAGAACACAGAAATTCTGCATGAAAATTGCTTATCATTATTTCCTTTTGAAGGACATGCATTTTTGTATCACTAACCCCATTGACGTCTATTTGAAACTATATTCTCTGACTATTACTGCTCAAAGTTGCTTATTGATTGAAATACGAAACACTGTGTTACCTTTCATATTGATTCAGTGTATTCTTTTTGCAATATCATTGGGAAAAGAAAAGATAGAATTAATCACATTGAAGTCCAATATAATATCCATGCAACGTCTGCATAAAGCTACACTGTAATGTGGTTCATCTTAAATTTAACAAGGTGTTTTTTTTTTTGTTGTTGTTGTCCTACAGAGAAATCAGATGAAAATGAAGTTATCAACTATAATAAAAATTTAAGACAAAAAGAAAGAAAGAAAAAAAGAAAGAAGAAAGGACGGAAAGGAAGAAAGAAGGAAATAAAACATAAAAGAATGAAACGGATAGAACAGACAAAAAATGGAAAAAGGGTTAGGGGGAATAGTTGTTAAAAATGATGTAGAAACGCCAGGCTTGAGAGGGGACTTGACCTATAGTGTTATATATGAAGTCGTCACAGGCGAGCAAACGACCAAGCATTCACAATCCCTTATGTTTCAAGGACCGAATAGTACTTTGAAGAGGATTATGACTGCTTGTGCAATGAATCGCCACGCGCCATTTTGTTCTATTTAGATCGCTTTCGTTGCACAGACGAATCTAAGACTTCCATGGAAATCAGATGTGAGTGGGCTTCTCCACATTGGATTCACTACTATCTGACCGCAGTAAAAAGAAAACAATAAAAACAGCGACATGAATAACCAAAGGGGGCATGATGGGATTAGCGGTGCATATACTGCAGCTGAGATTGCTTGGGTGCGCCAGTAAACGAGGACGTGAATAAGGAGCGATTGCAATGCGTGGTAATCGTAAGAGTGCTTATCTACGCATTTTGAGCTGGGAAATATGGACATTTTTTTATGGTAACACAAAGAAAAACAAACAAACAAATAAATAAAGTAGAGTGTCATTAGCATAGGGAAATTGCAATATTGATTCGATGAGTATCAAGTGGCATTCTTAATTTTACGATTTCCTGTGCTTAACTGGTCATAATTATGCAAGTCGTTCTTCGTTTGCCTTGACGAGGTGGTATAGGTTGGAGACAAAATGCATTTAGGGAGAGCTGGGATAGGAAATGAACGAGTGCAAGGACAGTGCTCTTGCGTGCGTGTGTGAGTGTGTGTACTTTTTGTGTGTGCATGTGTGTGTGAGGCTGCATACATGATATAAGTGTGTATGTGTGTTCATGTGTTTGTGTCTGTGGTGTGTGTGTTTGTTGGTGTGTGTGTGTGTGTGTGTGTTTGTGTGTGTTGTGTGTGTGTTTGTGTGTGTGTGTCCGTTTGTAGTCAGGATGCTGAATCCTGCAACGTATACTGATTTTAGCTCATTCGCTGCAAATCAGATCAATCAACTCAATCAACTCGACCTACGTACCAAACGCCCTCCTTTTTGTATTTCGACATTTTTTTTTTCTGACAATGCGATGTCTCAGGATACCTCTTTAATAGTAAACATCGGCAAAATCATCATGACCTCACTGAATGCACTACACAGAGAAAATAAAAGTTTTTAACAATCATGAAAAAAGAGGGTCAATTTACATTACTTGCGAAAGGAGGTAAACGATAAGAGACCTATGACCATTTTAAAGTCACTCAGTCATCGCAGAGAAAATAGATGAATACATATAAACATAATAATGTGTATTATACACAAATTATACATGCATTTGTATATATTAGCTTTTCATTTTCCATACATATATTTATACATATACATGCGTGTACATGATACATATATATGATATGATATGATATGCACAATGTGTGTATAAGCTTTCCTTAAACACATACATAACATTATGCATAATTTTGCAGGGCTATAAATTACACGAGGCACTAATAATGGATGTTTGGCCACAAAATCACCAAAAAGGATATCTTTTGGTGGCCAGATCGGGCACCCAAGATTCAGAATGGATTTTCAATTTTCGGGCCACTGTATTTTATTTCTTCATTTGGCCGCTAAAATTTAAGATTGAAAGATCATAGTGACCCAAACAGGCCACCAGAGAAAAAAAAAAAAAAAAAAAAAAAAAAAAAACTATTGTCTGTCGAGCCCTGATGTATGTATACAATCTGTCATGTATGGGTAATACCATATGGCATAGTTAAGTAATCAACTTTCAAGTGTAATTCAATTCTTAAGAAACATAAAACTTAAAGTTATTAGTAGGCCAATTATTTCCTTCCTTTACTTCCATACAGTATTTGGTAATGGTACTTGATTAACAGTTATGTTACGCTTTTCTCTCTGTGAATTGTACACTATGACCAAAATAGTGTTCATTCATCGATGCTGGGATGCAATACGTCACAAAAGGGATTTCAAGTGAAACGTATAACGCGCCTGCGTGCGTTGCATCACAACGTGAAGGACGAGTCTGAAAGGATGGATCCATATTTCGCAACGAAATTTGAATAATGAACACGAATGATTGCCGAGTCACGTGGTCTAAGATTGATCAGCATTCCACAGATATTGTGGACCTTAAAAATGGGCATCAGTTCCAGACCCTCTCTTTCTCTCTCTCTCTCTCTCTCTCTCTCTCTCCACCCCCACCCCACCCCCTCTCCCTTCCCCCTCCCCATCGGATAAATTTCAGAAGGAGACACAGCGATCGTGACGTCCGCGGAGAGCAATTCACGGATGCACGAATGGTACAACTCATCCGGAGTAATTTGCAGGGCGCAAAGAGCAACAGACGGTAATTGTCATGAGTCTCGGAGAGGAGGCGTAGTCGCGAAAACGATCTCGCCGCAGCCCCGGTCGGCCCCGGATGGGATGGGGCTGTGTTGCATATCACCTCTAAAATAGACAGCCAACATTAACTCGGCAGATTTGGTGGGACAAGCCATTGTATTTACGCTGAAGTAATTTGATCGTGTGTATTTTTGGTCACTTTCTATGCATCATTTCAACATTTAGAGACAAAGGACAATATAGATTTTGATTATGAAATTTATTTATGTAAATTATTATTTATTATGAAAATCATTGATACAACTATCAACGGGATCATAATGATGAAAGATCACCCTTGTCCACAATGCTTGTCCTTATGGGATCAAGATCAAGATCAAGATCAAGAATTTCTTTTCACGAAATGCTGCAGATTCTCGTGAGATTGCCAGTAATTCTAGTGGCTCACCGAACTCTGAACGAACAAACAAACACGAAGCGCACACGCGCACACTCAAGTGACGACAATTAAATTGAAATGATAAATTACAGAAATATTATTAATCAATATCACTGTATTCTGTTCGTTGACACATTCATTAGGCCTGCAGTTATAAGACAAGTTTACATCATAGAAAGAAAGGCAAAAGATCGTAAATTTGAGGCGTATACACGTATGTATTATCATTCGTGAGTGTCAGTTGATGTGTATTGTGTGCCTTGATAAGTTTTCATACTTTGCATTATAGGAAATCACTTCATGGTTTTGCTTCATGCACTCAAAGAAGAATAAAAAAGATATGTTAGAGTTTCATTTGCATATAAAAGTAGATTTTTTTTTTTTTTGCATACTAAAAGACCTTTTTGAAAGACCAGCTACTATAGATTATATAGACCTACTGCTTAAAACGAGCCGTCTCCATAGCAACCCTCATGATGAATAAATTAATTCAACGTTTAGCCCTGTCTCTGTGCATGTAAAGATAATAATTATTACTCTTCGAGATCTTCAAGCATTATTATGAGAGAGTTGTTAATCGTTCTACACTCACATACAATACACACATAGGCCTACAAAAAAAAAAAACAACAACAACATGCAAATCGAAGCACCACTTGCATTCGAAACGATACAGTAATGAAAAACTAGTTTTGTATCCAGTCCCTCCTTCCTATACGACACCGGAGTTCTTCCGAAGCTTTAAACTTTGAGGATATAATAATCTCACTTCGCCTAGAAAGCAAGGCTAAGATGACATCATGACTTTGGTCCGGAACGTTCTCGCAGACATCCCGAGCATTAATGGATGTGTGGCGATTCGAGACGTTTACAGCCAGACGTAAACACAACGCCACGCACCTGGAGATCGAGTTTGGTGTCATCCGGTTTTCTTCCACCGAGGATAGAGGATGCCCGGCACGATGGCATCTCCACACGATCAGACCCCACCCCATTTGTCAAGATGATGTGGATGATTTGCCTGTAGGATCTGTCAAGATGCGCCCAAAGATGAACCCATCAGTCGTTAAACTGCGCGTGACGTAAACAGGACATAACGTATTGGGCAGCTCCGGCACTCCCGCGTATAACATCAGTCAATGATAATATGTGGAGGAAGCAAAAAAAAAAAAAAAAAAAGTTAAATGTAAAATATGTAGCATGTAACGTTTGAATGAAAGAACCAAATCGATTTCAATCTCGCAGAAAAGGAAGAAAGAGTAAAAGCAGGAAAAACAAAAGGAAGAAGAACTTATCAAAGAACGATTAGAGTTACACATATCAATACAGTATAAATAAAGGCAGATCAAACTTGAAAGATAAATGAAAGAAATGAGTTCGATGCAACTTTAATCTTATTGGCCCAAACTGATTCTCACTCTATTTAGTAAGTGTCAATCTGATTGCGTCATTCGGAGTATAGTAAAAGGCAAATTCTCTTCCTATGATAATTATCCACAAATGTAAAAATGAAGATAATAGCTTAATAGGCCCTACCTATCTAAACAACAACAACAACGACGACGACGACGATGACGACATCTAAAAAAATAAATAAAAAGTTGAAAACTCTTTTTTTTTTAACTCCATAAAACTTTCCCCTCACTGTCTGGTTCATCTGTTGGCATGACTGTCTGTCCGTCTGTCTTATGTATCTCCCTTCCCTCCCTCCCTCCCTTCCTCTTTTTCTCTCTCCCTCCCTGTATATTTCTGTCATTCCCATGATATTCTCCCTTCTTTTTCTCATTGAAAGCTCCAGGTATTCTGTAAACCTTGCCCATTTTGAATGACGCCCATCGCTTTGTATCTAAACAAATAGTGCGATACTTACAAACATTCCACTGAACGAGACATTTTTTGAGAGAACCCAGCTTAGAGAGTCGTCTGGTCTGCTTTTACGTTGTGTTCAGCATTTGTGTTGTGGGTGTTCTTTTTTCTTTTTCTTCCTGAAAATCGAACGTCTTATACTTTTCTGTCTTGTCACTATTTGAGACGAAACACAAGGTAACCGAGAAGAGTCACAGCTTGTAAAATAAACATTCGGGGCGTGAAGTTTTCAAAGATTCTCGCTTGTCGCGATAGCAGATGAGTCCGCTTAATCACCATGGGGCGAAAAAGAGCAAAAACAACATAGAAAGAGAGATCAACGAAAAGCGATTGGTTCGATTACACATCGCGCATCGATTGCAATCTATCTCTAGAATAATTTGCATGAAGAAAATAAAAAAGTTTTTTTTTTTCGAAACAGCATTGAATAATGGAATGATGTAACACTTCCTGATTAGCAGACAAAGAATATCAAATAAGAACACCCACTTAACCTTCTGCGTGCCACATTTTTTTTTCCTGTCCATTCTTGTGTGTGTGAAATTTGTGTACAGTTAACTCATTGAACAGAAAGGGTTAATAGGGCTGTGATGCAGGCCATCAACATTCCGATTCATCACCTTTTGTTAGTGAATAATTGTCAATTAATTATATATGTTTGTTTTATTGAATGTAGACATATACATTTTTATATGTGCAATATTTCGTCACACATATAGATAATAGAAGGTTGAAATTATAGTCATCATAATACGCAAAACGTATCTAAACCAGGCTATTTCAAATTTAGATGCGAAGTAGTGATATTGGTCCCAATAATAATCCCAGTCTATAATAATCTCGTCCTAACAACTATCAGTCTTCTTCAATAGAAGCATGTGAAACTTATCAAACCAATCTTATACTTTCTGTACGATCTTATTTTAACTTATACCGTTGCCTTTGCTTGATTTCGGTCTGTTTAGCAAAGTAAACTGGAATAAAGAGTGGATAATACACGCGCAGATTCTCAATCACACTTTCTCTTGCACACACGACAGAGTCGTCACCAGTCGTTTGTCTTTACGCATTATAGGGCTCACACCTGTAAATAAAATGGACTGTCCCAGACCCCTTCACAAATTCGTACCAAAGATACTAAAATAAATGAAGAAAAAAATTAATTAAAAATCAATGATGTAGTTTGGCCAAAAACTGAATAGCTGTAGATATTGAGTATGAATTCCTCTGCAAACTGCATTTTGGTTGGAAGATGAAAGCTTTTCTGATGGAATTTGAGGGGACTATATTTCATTGGGTACGTGTACGGAAAATAGGTGATTTTTTGAGTGACAAGAACTCGTAGTCTGGCTTTGCGGACCCTTGGACAGAATTTGAGCCGAAGAATCCACCCTCACTGGAAATTTGATGGATGAAAGGGTATATCTCACTTATCCAGGTTGGTGAAGATGAAACACCTCATTTCTCCCAGCTATATTACAGAATTTTTTGAAATTTGAATTTTAACACACGTCTCTATGGGGAATTTTTCACCCGTGTGAGCCCTATACAGAGTACGGGCGAACCCAGCATTGATCCAGAGTGAACGGAGGGGTCTTGACCCGGCCTATAGGGTTAATCGGGAGAATGATTATATTGGAGCGATGATCCGAGGAATGCTGTAATGACAGCTTTGCTTGTGAAATATCTAACAACAGTCCCCATATGGAAAAGCAGCGTCGTACATAGCTGAAACATGGGGAGAAATTATGCATAAACTAAAGGGCCACGTGCAAAGTCGAGAGCGTCCGCCGGTTCATAGCTGCAGTGCCGTATAATACCGGTACATTGATAGAGGTGACGAGCGCCACCTATTAGCCGTACGGCATGTTGAATGTCGGGATTACGCACATTATTTACTATCAAGTATGATAGTAACAGTAAAAACAACAAATATTCATTACATAATGTTGATGATAAAAGCTGCCCTTTTGGGTTAAGCGTGTAGGTTTGGCAGTAATGATGATGACAGCAATGATGTTGACCAGCTTTGCTGGAATAAACATGATTGGTTGTTACGGTGCTATCGGAAAGTAATTACTATGCTAATAGAATATGTAACGAGGAAAGAATAATATACAACGAATAATGCAATAAAGCAGTCGAGGTATATACATTTTTGATGATCATGACAAAGATATAATGTAAGAAGCTGATGGTCCATCAATGATTTCAACATTTCTGTGAAGGAAAATCATGGTCTGCTTGCAATAACGGACTTTCCCGTCCTATAGGCCCCTACATAATACATGGTTATGCATTTGATGAAGCATCAAAAATACAACCATTGCCACTTGTTGCAAAATTTACCCATTTATCCACCACCAATATAATGAGAAAAAAAGTGGAATATTATGACTTTATTACGTGAGTCATTGTGAACCTTCGTCTGTGTAGAAGTCAAATCATATTAGATTTTGAAAGAAATGAAAAACGAAATCAACAATGTCCTTTATCCTTTAAGGACTGTTAAGGAAAGCAGAAAGAGAAGAAAAAAGGAAGAGATAGCAAGACAAAAAATAGATAAAATCTTTAAATGTCAGCGCCTTATCGTCTTTCGAAGCGCAAAAGAATTGCAACACGAAAATAAGATGATGAGAAGAGAAAAAAAAAAAAATCCACCAGCAATTCCAGTTCGCTTGCGTTGAATCTCAGTTATTTGAGCAGGGATGTGGTTTTGTGGTTGCACTGTTCGACATCACCTAGCCGAGAGACTTGCGGCTAAACCTCACGCCTACAGGGACGGGTTCAATCGAGTCTCCATGTAACGATAACCAGATAGACCTCACTCTCTCTGTCACGATCGCCGGACCTGTAGTATGAAATTGACCGTTATGTATAATCCCATACATTATAATAGACGCCTGCTGGCTTACAGCTGGATTGCTGTGCATTGTACTGTCAAAAAAAAAAGAGAGGAGGAAAAGAAAGGGGGAGGGGTTAAAGGACAAGTTCACCTTCATAGACAATATTGTGGGTTGAGTGATGCAGCAATATAGAACACATCAGTGAGAGTTTGAGGAAAATCGGACAATCCGTTCAAAAGTTATGAATTTTTGAACTTTCTGCTCAGTCACGGCTGGATGAGAAGACTACTATAGCTTGTGATGTCACATGTGTACAACGATATAATGAAAGAATAAAGAAAATTCAACATATTTTCCACTTTTCTCCAATAACAACAACAACAAAAAAAAACACTCGACTTCTCTCTTTCAGAAGTCAGGGGGAATAATATTACCCTTAACATTCGTCAGTAACAAGTCGAAGAAAATGTGGAACTTATTAAAAAAGTTAAGTTCTATGAAATTCTCTTTTTAGTTTTCATATATCGTTGTACGCATGTGACATCATACACTGTAGTAGTATTCTCATCCAGGAGGGACTGCACAGAAACTTTAAAAATTCATAACTTTGGAACGGATGTCGGATTTTCCCCAAACTCTCACTGATGTGTTCCACTAATATTGGTGCATTAACTCAATTCACATGTACTGAAGGTGGACTTGTCCTCTAAGTACCGCAGGAGAACATGAGGCAGAGACTTACAGGTGGAGAGTTTTATAATTATCTTAGAGAAGACGGCAAATGCGTTGTCTTGATGTGATTTTGACCTAGAGGGACAATAATAACAATGGGGATGAAAAAGATGCGACGTATAGCAGTAATAATAGAGAGTACAGGTTTATGTGCCTGTGTATAATACTTAAAACCAAAACGCAAATGCCAAGTACAGCTATGATTATCTTCAATACATTAGCTTTCCAAAATATATTACACTTTTCAGACTAACTTTTATCTACACTGCATGGAATTCCCCTTTACAGTAGGTATCATTCCCGTCCACGAGAATGTTTAGATTCCACACCATTGAGAAAGCATTGCAAATCTATTACTATTGACAGTGCATGTATTCGTGCGTTGGTATTATTTCGAATACCAGCTGACTTGAGCTAGCGACAGTAAAAAAAAAAAAAAAAAAAAAAAAAAAAAAAAAATCAAAATACAAAATAATCTATGGTACAGTATAGTCCTACTATTTTCTTTCGTGCAGTAGGACTACTTAGGCTACGGTCACAATTCAGAGCGGCGACCGACCGATTTGTAGCCTGCTCGGTCGCTGCTGAAATTTTGGCACCGCTCAGCAGTTTTTGGAGATGCTGAGCAGGCTGTAAAATCTTAGCGATGACCGAGCAGCGCCCTGTCGATTTCCCGTCGGTCACCGATCGATTTCAGTAAAATTTTGGCGAAATGTGGGGATCTGCAACGAGCAGAGTCCGAGCAGTCACCGAGCGATGCCCCATCGGCAACTGGACGATCTCCCACCGGCCACCGGCCGATTTTTACGAAATTGCTCAGCGACCGACGGGTGATCGATAGGTCATCTACCGGTGACCCGTAGGCGTACCGGCGGCCTCCCGTCGGTCTCTGCCAGAAATTTCTCACGAACTACCTGTGTTTATTAATGTTTCTATGTGATTTGTGATGTGTTAATTAATTAATTAATTAATTAATTAAGAGAAAATTTGAGGCAAAACATCTAATAGTTAAATTACCAACTAACAAAACTCCGCTATGTGATACCACAGATAACTAGAAAAAGATTAGGAAATAAAACAAAAGGGAGGAACACCCAAGATGGAACAAAGATTAGAATAGATTAGAATTTTCCAAAATATCTTTTTTGCTTCTATATTTTACAGTATTTTCTATTCCTATTTGATTTCATATTCTAATTTTCCCCATCTCTTGTTATTCATTTCTTCTTCGATCAATAGGCATTTAATGAATGATAAGGTAACCAAACCATATTTTACTACGTCAACATATCGACACTAACTTTTAGCTTTCATCTGTTTTGCCCCGAAGTGGTTGCCTCTGACTTCAATGTCCCTCATGTTGGTTCAGAGATGTTGAGATGCTGATATGTTGGTGGGTTTTCCTTGCCTCTTATCCCTCCCCCTGCTTCTTCCATATTGCGCTAGATTATTTTCTCCATCTAGGCCCTGATTTCCTTCAGTGCCTCTGTCATTTTTATCTTGACATTTTAAGTCCCCAAATCGCTCGACGGCGACCGCTCGATCTATTCTCTTGGTTTTGCTCTTGTCATCTTTGTCTCTATTATTTTTGTTCCCTAAATCGCTCGGCAGCGACCGCTCGATTAGGTCAGTACCTGGGCGGTTCCTGCTCGGACACCGAGCGTATTTTGGGCAGCGAGTGAAAACTGGTCGGTCGCCGCTGAAATTTTAACTTCGCGTTAAAACTTCAGCGGCGACCGACCGATGCCCTAAAAATCAGCGGCGCCTGGTCGGTCACTGGTCGGTCACCGGTCGTTCTCCGACCGGTTTTAGCTAAAAACTCGCCGACCGGTCGCCGAGCAGGCTGATTTTGGGGGTTGTGACCATAGCCTAAGACAAGTATAGTAAATCACAACTGTGGCATAATTTACCACTAGTGGGCGCTACAACCATTACGAAGCCAGAGCCCTTCAACGGCTCTATAGAACGTTATTTGAAGCTTCATGGGCATTTTTATTCATTTATTTATTTATTTATTTATTTATTTATTTATTTATTTATGTATTTATCTATCTATCTATCTATCTATCTATTTATTTATTTATTTATTTATTTATTTATTTATTTATTTATTTATTTATATTTATTTATTTATGTACGGGCACTGAACTAAGGTAAAAAGTTTCTTTTTCTTTTCCTTTTTAACGAACAGCGCTGCGCTTGGAACTGAAACTTGTGTCTCTCTGAAGGTGCGATATATCTAATTAGATGTTTGTGCTTAATGTACGCAGAGGTCCCGCTAGAGACGTGGAATCAAGAAAAGGAACATGTTTTATGAATCCGCGCTAATATAACAGCCCCTTTCATTAATCGTGCCTTCAAACTAAATGATTCTGCTATGTTCTAGACCATGTTCAAGTGGGCAATTAACATAACTAAAACATCAATTTTGTATAGTATACAGTAAAATAAAACTAACAGGCTGGTAGAGGACTGGTGTCATCAAAATCGTGTTTTCACCAAACAGTGAAGGATTTTTATAGTAAACACCCAAGGGATCGAAAATGGATGATGATATAGAGACCCACGTCGTACTGGATCGGAAGTCTCCCATTGGTCATGATCAGTGAATGAACATTCACTATGATAATGTTAACATCCACAATGCTTGGTTGTAGGGCCTATACTTCGCATCAAATCAGTAAACTATTTTGATTTCATGAGCAACGATTCAGGATTAGAAGAAAATAACATAAAAGAACATTCTGACATAGGGCACTATGTCCAGCAAATTCCGCGCATGTTTTGAAGACATTAAATTTGTTTATTATCGTATTGCCGTTGCTTTATTATTTTCAATTATTACTTGAAAAAAATAATAACTTAAATGACCTATACTAACACCAGAAACATACGTATGCCTATTATGATAACTACAGGCGGCCTATTAACAATGATTAACCCAGGTCATGATCATCATAATTACGTTTCAAGTAATCGATATTATTATATAGGTCTATAAAAACCGTGCCTTCGGCTGATGATTTAGCACCAGGCTTCAATCTATGCTATAGTTTATTACAACTCAGACTAGGATGCTTCGAAGTGTGCAACTTATACACATTGTTAGGCCTATAATTTATCTTATGTCAAATAAAATTCGAATTCAATAGGAAGGTTAAATTCGGAAGAATATTGTGAGATAGTTGCATCACGTACTCCTGAAATAGTGGTATAGTTGTTTCTGACATCCTCTTTAGGAACTTGTTTCAAAATTTCAGAAATGTCTATACCTCTATAGTTTTAACCATTATGAAAACTTCCTCATAGGCCTATGCTTGATTTGATGCAACAATTACTATAGGGTCCTACGTTCTGGTACAGACTTCGCAATACGAGCACTGAGGTCCTATTTGTGACTACTGCTGCAGCTACTACTACATTGTACTACTTCTACAGCTACTACTCGATTTCTACTACTTATAAGGTGTATACTTCTGCTATTGAAATCTTGCATGAGAGTAGATTCGTCAAACGTGCCCGTCTTTTTCTTTAGAATCACTTTCTTGAACTTTAAACTCTTACAAATTATACCTCTTGTGAAAAATTAAAGACAGCGCGCAATCTTCAATTTTTCCTTCCAGTGCCAAAGTGTACACAATTTTCACACGGCTCCATCGCGGCATGTAACGCCGAATCAGAGCGGCCGATTTCAGAGGGGCCGAGTTGTTTGCAACATTTGCACCCAAGCTAAACGGGAAAGCAACATGGAGGAAGGCACACGTAAGTAATCATACAATCGCTCAAATGAATTTCTAAAGTGTAGATTTGAACAGAATATGTTAGCAAAGTTAGCCACCGTATGGTACAGTAAGGGTAATAGCTTTATTACTATTGGAGTACGTCAGAGGATCAAGAACTGTAGGGTGCACAAAGTTGAGTTGAACAAGTAGAGTCAAAAACGAAATTGGCACAATCCGCGGAGTGTAAACTTATGTGCATGTGGCCCCTCGCCGCTCTCGCCGCGTCCCACGTGGCTGGCTGAGCGAACACGAGCGAGCTAGCCCCGCTCGCGATTTTTTTTTCCGTAACCCTAACGCGTCGAAATTGCCTATTGTGTCACTTGAGCAAAGACTATCAGTGTACTGGCTGGTTTTGTACGCATGCGCTTGGACTTAGTTATGCATACTGTACTGCTATACAGTATGTACACATATACCAGTGGCATGGTCGTCTGCTAACACAGAATCAGATTCGAATGTGAATGGCACGCCCTTCAAACATAACAACGGATTTGTGTGTCGGTGTGTGTGTGTGTGCGTGCGTGTGTGTGTGTGTGTGTGCGTGTGTGTGTGTGTGTGTGTGTGCGTATGTGTGTGTGTGTGTGTTTAAAAAAGAAGGTGATTCAGTAGCACAAGTGTGTGCGTAAGGCAGATATGGATTGGCTTGAAGAAAGCCTTTTCTGAGATATTCATGCAGAATTCTATGTCAAGTAACACGCTACGCATGGTATGATTTCTATATTGTATACTGTGTGTGAGAAAAATATGATTTAGAAGCACAAGAGATAAGAATTCAGGTGCTTATTTTTGTTCAAATTCATTTCATTGTAAACATGGGCCTGATATCGATGAAATTCTAATAAAGAATATATTTTTTTTTTTGTGTGTGTATTATTCTGTTGGCACTGCAAGTATACACTCAACAGTAACACGTTCCCATTAATCGAAGTTCCAGAGGAAAATGAGAAGTGAGGACACAAGTCGTACATGGTAAATTGGAGCTTTATTCGAAGACGTTTCACATGAGCAAGCCGTTTAGCAAGTATATCATTTTACAAAACTCAGCACTCGGTATATCGTGTACAACATAAGCAGGGAGGTGACTCACCTTGCTGGTATATTAGCAGGGAGGTGAGACTAAAATTCTCTCACCTCCCTGGTACACGGGAGGGTGCCTTTTTCAATCAAAGTTACAAATCACTGGTCACTTTCACTGACAGCGATCACTTGTGTTCAGATTATTTATGGGCTGCCTTACGCGGCAGCATCAAAAGTGGAGTGAGCGTCAGGTGGTGTCCGTTGACAAGCCACGAATGATTTTTTTTTTTTTTTTTTTTGTGGGGGGGGGGGAGAGAGAGTAGGATAATAGTGCTGCATGATATAATGATGTGTACATAGGCCGTGAGGTAAAAGAAATTTCATTTCAATTCAATTCAATTCGATTTTATTGTCCGTTTCTGGAAATTTGTTTTGTTAGCATGCATACAAGTTACATCGATACATACAATATACAGAGCACACGTTTAACATGGATACACATGATAAACACGCAAGAGATATACAGCAATACAATGTCAATGTCATTGTCAGAAATATATAACATTAAAGAAATATTAATCTGTATAAATCAACGTTGTGTTGGGTGTGGTGTGCATTAACATACACAAGTGTGTAAACATGTATCAGATTTATAATAACTATATAAAACTTTTGAACAATATAAATCAATACATCTTTACGTCTAAATAAGTGATGGTATTAAAAATCTCGAAGGCTATTTATGTGCGTGTGTGTGCGTGTATATGTGTATACGTGTGTGAACGTACAAAAATGTAAGTCTATGTTTTTTGACAAAACCGTATAAATTACATCCATACGATTGTTCTTTTGCTTTTGTTTTACAACAGCTAAGATGCTGTATGATATAGTAATTTGCTAGTTCACTGTTAGGATGGCGTTAACAGCTGTCTGTGAAGGGTTAGTGTATAGGATCGCATTATGTTGTATAACATAAAAAATCTACGGTTTAAAGATGTTAAAAGCAATGACAGTATTCAGTGAAACATTGTGCCAACATCGATCCATGTGACGTTTACATGAATGGTAAGTCCAGCGTGGCACGACATAACTATGTGCATGTATAAGGTTGAGCCAACATTGGTTCGAAACCAAGATGTTGACTCCACTAGGAATTAATCACCTACACAGTGTTCAAAAATTCATTCTGCCCCCCTCCCCCGCAGAAAAGTGGTGTTTTGATGTGCTCGTCACTTAATTTACGAAGAGTATTTTGATAATTTGTAAAGAAATCATTGAGAAATTTATTTGAAATGTATTTTCCATGATGTTTTGATGAAGTAATAGAACTGATGTCACAAAGGTTATTTGTAAAATATTTGGAGTGATTACTATAGAGGATGAATTTAAAATGGAATACAAACATGTATTTTAAAGGTCCTGTTTACCGTTGAGAACAGTGATTTAAAAAATGTTCAAGATATCACTTTTGATGCATATTATGTGTAGGTCATTTCGTTGTATCACAAAACATCCCACCATATAAAACGTTTTCAATAAAGCATGAAATATAAGGAGATATCACTAGTTTTCTCACTAAACCATAACTGTAGACGGTTTAATCTGGAAACGTTTTTATTATAACTATTGTACACATTTTGTATATCTAAAATACATAACATCGATGATAATGGTTCAAATATTTACATTGGTTGTTTCTATCCCTAACGCACATTTAAGAACTATTTTGAAGCACCAATGCTGGGTTTTTGTTTCATATGCAAAAGGAAATGATGCCTTTACGTTAGAATATGAAATTTTGCATACATGTACTTTTTTTTCTATTCTCTTGTATAGGAAGTCGCTGGAAACGTCATAGATTGCCTGATTTTCTTGATCGATTATAATTTGTTGAAAATTAGAATGATGCCTTTCTTAAGAAAGTTTTCCTCAATCTTTAACCAATAATATTTTCTTATTTGCCAAGGTTTTTTTTTTTTTTTTTTTTTTTTTTTTAAAGAAGTTATCTTTAGTTTGGACTTCCCCTTACTTTAGGTTTCAAACACAGACATGTAAATTCATCTATTTCAACGTTTGACGTTGTATCTCAGATCAGCAAAAGTTGTCGGTTTCTACAGCCTGGATGCATTAGGATGCGTGCAGAAAATGCACAGAAATTGGTTAGGAAAAACATATAGCACTAATAGTCATATGAGCGGTTGAATTGGCAGAAAGGGATGAAACAAACTTTATGAACATCCCAGCTGGCAGACGGAGGTCAAAAAGACTTCTCAATTTGGTTGCAACTACATGGTCAAAGTTGTCGCAAGTCTTAAAATGACAAGAAAATTACGTGATTTCAACGTCTCTTTGAAACGAATTTATCACGTCATGTTATGGACCTCCTGATGTGTTACGTCAGTTTTCCGACATATTTATTACCTAATATTGGTGACATATTGATGACGTAAAGTTTACGTCAATTTTGCGACGTAATTTTTACGTCATAAACACGTATTAATGACGCAATCTACGTTGGTTTGCAACGTATTCATAGCGTTATCTAAATGACGTCTTAATACCGTAATATATACTTTGTTTTACAACGCATTTATGACGTCATATGAGCGACGTATTAACGTGAAATTTTCTTCAGTTTTGAGACGTATTTATGACGTCATATTAGCGACGAACTAAAGACGTAAAATTCAAGCTAATTTTGTGACGTATTATTCACGTCGTATTTACGACGCATAAGTGAAGTAAAATTTACGTTGCTTTGCAACGTGTTTATCACATCATATTAATGACGTATTATAACGTGAAATTTAGGCTACACTGTTTTGGGACGTATATATGACGTTATATTAGCGACGTGTGAACGTTATGTTCCCGTCAGTTTGCGACGTCTTCGTGACGTCATATAATTAGGCCTACGAATTATAGAGTTTTATAGTTATATCAGTTTGCTTTGCAACGTGTTTATCACGTCATATTAATGACGTATTATAACTCTAAATTTACGTTGTTTTGCGACGTATCTATAACGTTGCATTAGCGACATATTAACGTTATGTTCACGTCAATTTTGCGACGTCTTCATGACGTCATATAATTAGGCCTACGAATTATAGTTTTGTAGTTATATCAGTTTGTTTTGCAACGTATTTATCACGTCATATTAATGACGTATTATAACGTTAAATTTATGTTGTTTTGCGACGTATTGATGACGTTATATTAACGACATGTGAGCGTTATGTTCACGTCAGTTTTGCGACGTCTTCATGACGTCATATAATTAGGCCTACGAATTATAGTTTTGTAGTTATATCAGTTTGATTTGCAACGTATTTATCACGTCATATTAATGACGTATTATGACATTAAATTTACGTTGTTTTGCGACGTATTTCTGACGTTATTATATATAAGCGACATATTAACGTTATGTTTACGTAAGTTTTTCGACGTCTTTATAACTTCATATAGTTAGGCCTACTAGTTATAGAGTTTTATAGAGTTATATCAGTTTGCTATGCGACATACTGTCGTCAGAATGACGACATTTTCACGTCATTACTGTCGTCAGAAAGACGTCGAAACTGTCAACAATAAGACGAATTTTTGTTCAAATGGAAGATATAAAAATGACGTCATTATTTAGACTTCAGAAAGGCGCAATAATTGTCGTTTGTTTAACGTAAATAAGCAAAGAAAGCAGACATCATTTAGACGTCTTAAACTGATGCCAAAAAGTCGTATTTCTGCTCTAATGGATGACGTCTAAAAGACGACATATTTGTGACGTCTTTCTGACGTCTGGGTTGTTATACAAAGACGTCATAAAGACGTGTAAATTACTAATTTAAAGACGAGACTGACGTCAAAAAAAATCTTTTAGACGAAAATAAACAAAGATACTGGATGTCATATAAACGTTTCAAACTGACGTCAATATGTCGTATTTTTGCTCAAATGGAAGTTGTCCAAAAAACGTCATTGGTGGTCATATAAGAGTCGTCTTAATGACGTGTAAATCACAATTCTAAAGACAAGATGTACGTCAGAACGTCATGAGCACGTCGTTTACACGTCAATTCATGACTTTTTAACGTATATTGGAAAAGAAAACAAGGAATACATCTGAAAGACGCCTTTTCTTCAAGAACAAGGGAAATGGACGTGATTTTGACGTCATTTTGAAGTCGTGGCCATTTGGTTTATCAGTATTTCAGTTTAAGATCTAATAAAGCGCTTGTGAGCACCTCAAGGTACGATCATTATAAAAATCTAACCTACCCTACTCCTGCAAATGTCCTAAGCCTTACATCTACGTCTACCACCCATTCATATATAGTTGCTAGCACTGTTGTATCACGTTTAAGGGGAAAAATTTGTAATGCTTTATGACATGGTTACTAAACTAGGTCACAGCAGGCTCAGTCTTGAAATGTATAAATATGTCTTCATAAAACACGCTGAAGTTTGAATAACAAAAATTTTTAACAATAGAGTGCACAATTTCTGACACTTTAATGATTATGACCAGAATGTTTACTTTTTCAGACGTGAACAACGACCAGCTGTGACCTCGCTTTCAATTTCTTTCAGAATAACTCTTGATTATCATACGTTTTTTACTTTAGCATACACAAAACTTTGCAAGTAACGATATACTGCACACCTACCACACCCACACAAACACATAAACACACAAACACACATTGCACGCACTCGCACATACACACAAAGACACACACATAAAGTGCATGGAAGGTGCAATCATTGCACTTTCAGGCACCCGCCCTCGAGTTTTCGGTGCAAAGAAAACACACACACACACACACACACACACACACACACATTGCAACATTGCTGATAGATTCCGTACTTTTGTCCAGGCTTGGTATGGAGCTATATAGGTGACCATAATATGATGGCTATCATCGTTTAAACGTATATCAGTTTCCTATAAATGCATATCATAAAAACGCGTAAGTAGCGTCTGTGACTCTGAACAGATGCTTGATGTTCCAACTTAATGAAAAGTCCTTAAATTTGGCTAATATCGGGTAGATTAATTTTCTTTTGGTTATCCTTCACCATTAGAATAAATGAAATTAATTGATTTTGTGCCAAATAACAACACATTATAAAACGATCGTTTCAAGTCGCTTCCACAAATGTGTATTATTACTCATAAACTCATGAACCCACCTGGGAATCTGATACCGGTTAATGCCAGGTGATTGTTTCTATAATATATCGATCATGAAGTTTCATAAAAAGTTACGAGTATAAGAAGAACTCGAGTTTTGGAGCGCGCTCGGTAACCAGCTAACACGTGTGAATGCGGCTAGTGTTCTTACAAACAAACAAACAAACAAACAAACAAATCAGTGTTTTAATATTCAATCATGAATTATCTTCATCATTTCATTGAATCGACTTACAATAAGGGTGCTAGGCCATGTGGGCATTAAAGGGAGGGATCGAGTAGGATATATTGATAGTCGCAATGCTTTTTAGACTGATGATAATGATGAAGCTGAAAATATGCAAGAGATTTCGTGAAGTTGTTGATGGATTGGTGACATGAAAAAAAAAGTATTGATAGTGCAATACGGTGGAGGATATAATTGCTTGTGGAAATATGTATGCGATGGTAATACGAGTAGCAATCATGGTGATGATGATGATGATAAGATGATATCCAGTTGTGAAATGATAGTAATGATGTTTATGGTCGATCTCACAGAACTCTTTTCTGTGATCGATCCCTCAGTTTTATAATCTAATTGAAGCAATGATGGTCGTGATGATTGCTTGATATTAAAGGAAACCAAAACCCAAAAGAGAAATATGGATTGAGTGAACGCAGCAACATCAGTAAAAGTTTGAGGAAAATCCGACAACCGATGCAAAAATTATTCATTTTTCTAGTTTTGGTGTTGTAATCACTGGATAAGGAGACTACTAGAGTCCATGACGTCATGTGTGGACAACAATGTAAAGAAAACATGAAGAGAATTCTACAAAGAAATCATTTTTCATGAAAATTACACATTCCATCAACTTAACTGATACAATGTACTGACATAAGTTATGTTAAAGGCAGTAATCATTCCCCCTACTTTCTGAAAGCGGTTTTTATAGTCAAATGTTCTTTCATTACGCAAGAAAAGTGAAAAAAAGTTTTATGATTTTCTTTATATTTTCTTTATGTTGTTGTCCACACATGATGTCATGAACTCAAGTATCCCCTTATCCAGTTGTACCAACATCAAAACGTTAAAAATGCATAACTTTTGCATCTTTTACAATATTGTGCGATTTTCCTTTAACTGTCACTGATGTGTTTTACTAATGTTGCTGCTTTCACTCAATCCACATTTCTCTTTGGGTTTGGGTTTCCTTCAATGATGGTCGTTTTGGTAGAGGTAACGAGGCACTTGATGAGGAGAACTATAGGGTTGGCAATGATAAAGTGAACATCCAAAAATATAGACCTATATATTTATATTGATAGATCAATTCAAACCGTCCGTGATATTAGAATTTTAAATGAAAATGAGTTGCTGTTTGCTTTATAAATGCTGTTTCAAAATGCCTTTATAAAGCTGATTGAATTAATATATCAATATAGAGATTTTATCGATCGAAATCAATGATTACTCTCCCCCATCTTCATCTTGGATGTTAGTGCATGAGAATTTAATCATATCTGATCTACATGAACCTGAACTAAAAAGGAGCGTATACTACGCCTTTCTGAATCATTTCTTATTAAAGCACAATCATCGTGAGGTTGGAGAAGTATAAACCCAAATTAACCAAGTAGTGTATTCATGTTACCCAATTAGACATAATGCCCACTTCGAATCTGATTCTGCGTGGCTTAATAAACATGATCAAAGTTAACAATAGCAATTGCTGCAGTTGTACGCCTACATAGGCCTATATAATACTTATATCATAATTCATTCCAAGCTTAGATTTCCAATTTACTTTTGCAAGATATTGATGAAAACTTCGAGTTTGCATCTTGTACTCCATGACTGAATTTCTCTTTTCTAATGTTTCATCGAGACGCTCAGCGCTTAGAAACATTGTAATAAGCGCTTTATAAATGATATTTGTTATTATCATTAACAACGCAAGTCTTGCGAGACAAGAGGGAAAGTGTAAGCAGACGGCGAACAAAACCACAGGAATACCAGCAGACGGCAAAGCAGAACGCGATGCCGATGGCGAAATGGAAACACGCACATATCCACAACACAAACACACACATACACACACACACACACACACACACACACACACACACACACACAGAAAGCCGTTGTTATGACAGTTCACAAGGCGGCGTGCCATTCTCACATTCTAATCTGATTCTGTGGTTGGCAGAGGACCATGGTACTGTATACAAGAAAGCAACACAAGTATCGCAACCAACTAGTACTCTGATAGTCTTTGCTCAAGTGCCACAATTGGCACTTTCGACGCGTTAGGGTTACGGAAAAAAAAATCGCGCCCCGCTCGCGTTCACGAACCATGTGGCTGCATGAATCACATGAGTAGCAATATGCGGGACCGTGAGAGCTTCGCCATACCAATAAAGTGCAACAAGGCCTTGTATCGAACCTTTATGGCACCTGTAACTAGAAATTTAGGTTGTAACATGCTTTTAAAAACATTATGTGTTATAAGAGTGAATAATCAATGCATTTTTTTTTTCCCGGGAACAAACCAAAATGCAGATGCAGGATGCTCTTCTTGTATCCCTCCCTCCTAGTCCTACTACCTCCCCTTCCTACCCCCATTCCCGTCCATCCGCCCGGCTGTGTCTAGGCCTAGGCCCCTAAATGTTATCTAGCTCCAGAATGAGAACTGCAGGTACCAGTATATGCTTGCTTCACAGGGGCATTTATGCTACTGTCTAATTACTGTGTACTTGTTTACCTTCTGCAAGCTTGGTTTGTTTATGAGGGTTTATTTTATTTTTTGTATATTATATTATTATTATATTCTCTGTTTCTTTAACAATGTTTAATCTTATTAATGTGAGACTGAGAGATATGTGCTCTTTTCTACCTGCTTGTACATAGTCATGAGGTCCACTAGAAAATACTTGTCATAATTGTGACATGAAGCTAGATGTAGATCTAGATGTACATCATCAATGTGATACAGACAAGTCAGATGATATCGACGTGTATTTGCTGCATGCTGTCTCCTTATGCTTATAGTTATATGCATGTCTGTGCTGTGTGTACAGCGGGTGCTGACGCTCGCAGCTATCAGACTCACGATACCAAGTCTCACTCTCGTAGGTGTTTATTGTTAGCGTCGCACCTCAAGCCTCAAGGGTCTTTCTCATTCTCACACACCTACAAGCCTTCTCTTATACCACACAAAACAGAAACACACAAAACAAACAGTAATAAAGAGAGAGAGAGAGAGAAATATTTAAAGCCACTAAAACGTCATTTTCATTAATTTACCTTTGTTGGATCTGGGAATAGTGAGATGACTTGACAGTTTCACCTCTCTGGCAATGCTGGTAATGTCGGTTTCTTATGATGTTGATCTTCATGATGGCCTGACCCCCAAAAGCTTGCATTTTTACTGTGATTAAACTAACACAAATTTGATTTATGCAGGACTCGGAAGTAGCTAAACCTGTTGCATGCATGGAACAGTTTCTTAGTCATTGTAGATGTCGGTTAATGTTATTGCTAATCACTGTAGATATGCATGTACAAGCTACAATACATTTACTGTACCTTGATGTTCCACCCCTCAATAGGAGATGTATTGGTGACTGTAAAATATTGTATACAGATTCTCCTGTAGTTTCCTCAGTGGCTCATGGTACTCATCTCATTTTATTCTGTTTCCCCTTATATCAGCAGCTTCAAGTAAAAAGAGCAAGAAGAAGAGCAAGGAACCCAAGAACCTTGGGGTAAGCAAACACTGTGAAACAGTGTAGAGATGTAGTCAATCCTGTCTAGGTGGCCATCTGTGTAACACTGCCGCTACAAATTTACTCCCTCTGGCGAGAGATCAAGTTCTGTAAGATTTTCCATGATTTAAATCAGAATCAGGTCTTACAATACATTTTAGTCATAGGGAAGTATTCAACCCTTTGTTGTCTGCATTAGTTAGAAGAGCCCTGCACTTCGTAAAATTAACCCATTGAGGACGGACTTATTTTGCTACAACACGCATTTCCCATAGACACCTGCCCGAGTATATACTCTGGACTCGTCCTCAACGGGTTAAGGACACTATTACAGTGTGCACGAGAGATGATTGTAGTAATGTTATATTTTATGTAAGGAAATGACAAGTTTTATATTTAATTTGATTGTGTATGTATTCCTCCAACAGTTAGAATATTAATATTTCTAATTTGTATGTTGCAGATATGATCCATAATTACTGTACATGAAATGATTTTGAAATTGCAACATTGTGCCAAACAAAGTTGCTGCCACTTATAGGCATGATTTACCATTTGCAGATGAAACAAAAACCCAGCTTTAGTAAAATGTGAGTTAGGGATAAAAACAACAAAGGTAAAAAATTTGCACAAGTCACATTATAATCAATGTTAAGTATTTTTAAATGTACAAAATGTGAACAGTAGTTATGATAAAAATGTTTCCAGACTAAATCGTCTACAGTTATGGTTTAATGAGAAAAATAGTGTTGTTTCCTTATATTTTAGGCTATATTACAAAAATTTTATATATGGTAGGATGTTTTGTGATACAACTAACTTACACATATATGCATCAAAAGTGATATCTTTTTAAATCACTGCTCCCAAAGGTAAACAGGACCTGTAAAGAAATCCAATGTTCATCTGCCATATTTGTGATAAACGATGATTATGATAATTGTTGATTTCAATATAGCACCTTTTTACCATTTCCTTGTTGCTCTCAAAGCACTCGACGACACATTTAAATTTGCGTATGCTTCTAACAATCTTTCTGAAGGATATCCAGCATGAGGCAGACTTCCTGATCAAGCCGGAGTCGGCTGCAGCCAAACTCACAACGGACCACTGGCCCCTGCTGCTCAAGAACTATGACAAACTGAACATCAGGACGGGGCACTACACGCCCCTTCCCAGTGGCTGCTCCCCCCTCAAGAGAGAATTGAAGGATTACATTTCGTAAGCATCCACTCAGTCCACATTCTTTGATTGAACTCCATGCCCGTAAATGCACTTAAGCCTAGTCTGTATTCTGAGGATTAAATCAACATGTGTAAATAAACATCAATTTCGTCCACATTTTGAGACTGACATTCTTGTCTGTACTTGAATGCTAGTTCAGTCCATGATTTCAGGGGGAGTCTTGCATCTACACTTCAGCATTATTACAGCTCACTCTTTGAAAATATAATGTTGCTGTTGTGACTCTTCTTTTTTTTTTTTTAGCACTGAACAGCCAAAAGGAAGAAGGGAAAGTAAGGGAAGGTAATACAAGTGCCTTGCAATAATTTTCGGAGCAAATTGTTTCTCACTGTCTGCCTTGGAACTTTTGGCTCTTATATCAATTATGAGTGTGTGTGTGTGTGTGTGTGTGGTGCGGGTAAAGTAATTCAGCGACATGACTATTACAAAGATCACAAGAAAAAATTTGATTTGTTAGTTGACACACAAAGTTCTCACGAGGAATTGAAGGAGCAGTGTTTGTCTTAACATTCAACCAGCTTCCCTATATTGTGAATGCAAATGATAAAAAAGATGGGATTAACAGTTAACAGCTTCAACAGGGCTCATTTGTTTCTCAGTCCAACAGTCATCCTTCTGTTGATGTGTAAACCATAGACATGCTTTACAGTAGCCTAAACTTTCTCTGACTTACATGTAGAAGTGTATTTTTGCTATGAATTGCAGGAGTGGGTTCATCAACCTGGACAAGCCGGCCAATCCGTCCTCCCATGAAGTGGTGTCATGGATCAAGAAAATCCTGAGGGTGGAAAAGACGGGCCACAGCGGCACCCTTGACCCCAAGGTCACTGGTTGCCTCATCGTCTGCATCGAGCGTGCCACACGCTTGGTGAAATCGCAGCAGAGTGCGGGTGAGTCTAACATCTACATGCTCACACATTTGCATCATTTTTATTTGATTCTAGTAAAGCTTCCTACGAAAGGCCTGTAGCTTCCCTCAAACGAGAAACCTCATCAGTGTTTTATCTTTAAAGGTAGGGAATCCCATTTGCATGCCTTAAAGGTAGGGGATACCTTTTACAGACCTCCCAAAATGCAGCAAAACATTAAATATGAACCTCAGGGGACTTGTTTAGGCCACTGCTGAGAAATTTGGAAGTCAACAGTTATCTACAATTTGAATAATGCACAAAACTCAACTACTCAGTAGTTCTGTGTGTCAGCCACACTTAAGCCTTTTTTTGGAGTCTTCTGTATTCTTTTTTTATAAACACAAATCTAAAAGTATAAGAGCTGATGTAATAAAATATAGAGTGTGTGGCAAGAATGTATATAGAAATGTTTGTAAGTTTTGATGAACTTTCTTCACAAAATATACATGATGGACACACATGCAGTGCATGGGTCTGCAAAGGTAGCCTAGTAATGTACTGGAATTTACGGTGAGCCCCGAAAAAAATTCAATTTAAAATCTAACGGTCAATAAAAATGTACTAAATGTTACCTTCCACTTTCAATACTTTATGGGAGTTTCTAAAATGATACTCTCTTCAACATACCACTGTATTTATACAACTTTTCATTTAAGTCATGCAAATGGGATTCCCTACCTTTAAATGAAGAGTTGTATAAATACAGTGGTATGTTGAAGAGAGTATCATTTTAGAAACTCCCATAAAGTATTGAATGTGGAAGGTAACATTTAGTACATTTTTATTGACCGTTAGATTTTGAATTGAATTTTTTTCGGGGCTCACCGTAAATTTCAGTACATTACTAGGCTACCTTTGCAGACCCATGCACTGCATGTGTGTCCATCATGTATATTTTGTGAAGAAAGTTCATCCAAACTTACAAACAATGTCTATACATTCTTGCCACACACTCTATATGTTATTACATCAGCTCTTATACTTTTAGATTTGGGTTTATAGATAAAAGATACAGAAGACTGCAACAAAAAGGCTTAAGTGTCGCTGACACACAGAACTACTGAGTAGTTGAGTTTTGTGCATTATTCAAATTGTAGATAACTGTTGACTTCCAAATTTCTCAGCAGTGGCCTAAACAAGTCCCCTGAGGTTCATATTTAATGTTTTGCTGCATTTTGGGAGGTCTGTAAAAGGTATCCTCTACCTTTAAGATCAATTATAAGCTTTCTTTTGAGTTCATTTTGCCAAGATATCTTTTATTGTTGATGTGCATGTTACTGGAGCCTGTGGATGAAGGCACTGTGAAATAACAGAGTGCCACAGTGTTAGAACTCACTTGAATACCCAGTTAACGCTTATAACATTTATATAAGTGAGAAATTTTTTCAGTATAGCTGAATGTTTACTCAGTGGGCAGTAACTGTCCGTTGCATATTTTGCATTTAAACAATAGCATTGTGCCACTGCCCATTGATATGTACTGGTAAAACATGAAAATAACATCAGGCCTTAGATGTTAATTAGATAAATAAGTATGTGAATGAATAAAAACATTAATGAAAAAAAAAATTGCTAATAGATTAATATTAATGCTACATGAATGATAAACACATTTTCATCAATAGAATGAACAAGGTTTTAGTGGTACATTATGATATAGAAGCTCTGGATTGTAAACAGAGGTGTTGGGTGAAAAATTTGCCCAATGTGTTCATCATTGGATGAGATGTTTAGCCCAAACCATCCCTCTTCACCCAGGTGTACCCCAGTTCTGGGGTAATAATAATGGTTGGACCCTCTGGAAGAGGAGTGCTAAAATTTTAGCAGCTACCCTGTGTCAATAAGACCATTATAATGTAGTAGCAGTAAAGAAAGAGATATCTTGTTAAGGGTCCAATTTTCTGATCAACTAACCTGGTCACCATGTTTTCCTTGACCCCTTCCCCAGGCAAGGAGTATGTGTGTATCGTCAGGTTACATGAAGCCATTGAGAACCAGTCCAAATTAGCCAAGGTGAGATTTAGCATCACATACTGTACATCATGTACTGGAAATTTGCGTGCATTTCGCGCAACCAGAAGCTAGCGCGAAAATAAAGGCACGCAAATATTTTTGTGTGCCATATGTTCCAGTAGTCGATGTCTTGATTCTGCGGAATTAAAATCACAGGAAAATCTTCTTACCCGGCCGAGCGTGAAAAATTAGTCATGCAAAAATATCCACTTTTAGTCATGCAAAAATATCCACTTTTACAGTAAGTGAATTTGCTGTCATCATGGGGACCAGTTACTTTTTACCTTTCTGTGTGCTGCCAAACCCGTAGTCATAGTGGCAGCAGTGTACTGTTGGAAGTGCTTGCTCAGTTGCTGTGACAATGAGAGAAATTGAAAACATGCCAAATTCATCTTACCTGGCTGAGCAAGAAGAATTACTCAAGCGAAAATTTCCACTTCTACAGTACTTTTCTCCTCTCATATGTGTGAAAATTACATATTTCCTCTTTAGTCAGTCAAATTCTGTTGGATCTGGGGATATGTAATATCTAAGATTTAAAAAAGCACAAACTTGTGTGCACCTGCTATTTTTTCCCTCTTTTTTGTCTGTTTTTTTTTTGGGGGGGGGGGCTGGTTTATGTATAATTATGTACAATTATTATTGTTTTGTGAAAGGATGGAAATAAAAAAACAACAAATGAAAGATGAAAAAAAAAAAAAATCTGGGGGGACGTTACCATGGGTAATTGGAACTATCTTGCCTTCAGTGTAAATGAATTTTAATTCTTGATTGTTCCATTGTTTTAATTCAAGAAAAAAAAAATGCCATACACAAGGAAATTCATGTCAGTGTGGGGGATATGTTTGTGCTGCTTAGCAGGATATATATTTTTTTAAAACAAATCATGTACATGTATTTGGGCTAAATTTCCTAACCAAAGATTTTTAAGACTTCATTACTCGTGAACAGATTGTCTAATTTTTAATTGAACTTTTACTGCATTTTTTTTTTTCTGATCTTTTTGCATTTGCTGAAGCCATATTTATTTTGGAGGTAACCTTCTCCTTTGATTAGTTTGCCTGATTCTACGCTAGATTGGTGATATGGCTCTGTTGGTGGCATGTCTGAATTGCAGTCCAGGGGCTAAGGATAGATTCCCAGTGAATCTAGTTGAGCAATATTGTGCGTAATCATCTCGTCCCCTCCAGTAGGAGGCAAAAACACTCTGTCCCTCAGGTAAGGACATAAAATGGAGGTTCCATGTGTAAGAGAGTCATGACTCACACACATATAAAAGATCCCACTTTGCTTCCTTGCAAAGAGCAGGGTGCTAACCTGGTGAAGCGATCCACCCCACGTAACACCCACACAAGAAAACGGGCGAATGATGCCAACCCCTCTTGGTTCTCCCCAGGTGACTAGCAGTAGTCAGCAAATGGTATCAACCAGGTACTGAGTGCCATGATAATAAGAAGAAGAATTCCAAGACTGTGTATTTCTATAATTTTCTTCATCAGGCGATAGAAACCTTGACGGGTGCGTTGTTCCAGAGGCCACCTTTAATATCGGCTGTGAAAAGGCAGCTGAGAGTGAGGACCATCTATGAAAGTAAACTCATCGAGTATGATGATCAGAGGCATTTAGGTAAGTTCATTTACATATGGGGATCTTGCCAAATGAAGAGCTTAATTAAAGCACTATTTTTCATTTCCATTTTTTTTTTTTTTGAAGCAGAATTTATTATTTCCTCATTCCATTTGTGGCAACGACAGATGGAGGAAGCATGGCGAAACTTGATGCAACTCTGAAAGAGAACTAATCATTAGATTTCATTGTAAAGTGCTCTTGGCACGGACTGGAATAGGAGAGAAAATATGGAAGAAGGGGATAACTTCTGTTGTAAGATTTCATGACATTCAAATGATAGGTGGCTAGTAAATATTGCAGTTATTTGAGGTGTTTATTGTGTGGAAAGACAGTGGATCACCACTACCTCTTAAGGAATATATTTGTGCATGCACAATCTATAACAGCGCAAAGTCTCTACAAGATGAAAAGTAGTTAATGATCTTACATATGCATGCTTTGTTACATTTGGCGTAGTCTTGTACCAAGGGATATTGTCAGCGTGATATATTTGAATTTAAAAAAATGTAACAAGTCTGATGATGAGACAAAGGTGTGCTTTTGTACACAGGAGGGGTGTAACTAGCAGAAGTCGAACTGTGTAACAATTAGGAAGCTACACATGGGTGTATAGAAGTAGAGCTGATCACTTGACTTGCAACAGTGTGGATATGTTTGTCTTCCTTCAGTTTTTATCTCACATTTATTCCAAATTTTGCATATGCGTAAGGGTCCGTTTCATAAAACTTGTCACCAGTGACAACTGCCACATTTCTATGACAAATTTGCTCTCAGCCAATCAGATGCAAGGATTTCAGTAGCTTGTCACATCTATGACAACTTGTCACTGATGACAAGTTTTATGAAACGGGCCCCTGGATAACATTTCTTGCTTTTCTTTTTCACCATGTCCAGGCATCTTTTGGGTGAGCTGTGAGGCGGGCACATACATCAGGACACTATGTGTCCATCTGGGTCTGCTCCTGGGGGTCGGAGGTCAAATGGCGGAGCTGAGGAGAGTGCGATCTGGTATTCAATCCGAGAAGGTATCTTTCCTTTCCTGCACACTCCTGAGAACTCTCTGTCTCTCTCAAACTGTGCCAGAGTAGACCACAACAAATTTGTTCCTCGTATTCTCCCTTTCGCTGGTCACTGATAGAGTTAATCTGTCATAAGTCAGTTCTTGATTCTCTTTGGTTGATGATGTAATCAAACTGTATATAGCTCATCTCATAACATGTATTTTGTTAGGTGGCAATAGAAGAATTCATCCCTGAATGGTGTTGGTCCACATTACGAAAACTTTTGAGCATTTCCAAAATCAACCATTTATAATAAAGGAACATAGTAAAGTACACATTAAGTGTCCCAAGAACAAGTCTGTATGTTGTAGAAATTTTCCCTGTGTATTTTGTTGATGTGAAATTAAACCACATAATTTCTCCACTTGATCTGCACATTTTTTTTTTTCATCTCTTGTAACTCTTGCTTGTCCATCCAGGAAAGTTTTAAGATTGATAAATATACTACTCTATGCTGCTTTTTACAGGAAGGAATGGTGACGATGCACGACGTCCTCGATGCCCAGTGGGTGTACGACAACCACAAAGACGAGAACTATCTCAGGCGAACCATCAAACCTATGGAAGCTCTCCTTACCTCACACAAGAGGATAGTCCTCAAAGACAGTGCAGTAAGTTGGCCTAGACTTGATCTAGACCATAAAAAAAAGATTAAGACATCATTTAGAAGTGGTGGGGGGACTTCCAATCTGCGTGTACCTTTAGTTGCAGGTTTGAATGAGCCAAAGTACGTTTTTGTGTAAAGCTTGATGTAGCGCTCTGCAAAAGCCCTCATGCTGTTGTTAGCCAAAGCTGAGTGCGTGGGCCTATTTATGATCTGTGCATGTGATGATTGCTAGTGAACCATGGTCAGCTTGACCAGTGCACCTCTCCTAACTGAATGATGTAGTCACTTTGACCAATGACACCAATGAAATAGATGAAAAAATCAAACTAGGCAAATATTCTATTAAATGTTTATTCTGATTTTTTGCCCCAGGTGAATTCTGTCTGCTACGGTGCCAAAGTCATGCTTCCCGGTGTCCTCCGCTTCGAGGACGGCATCGAACTCAACTCGGAGGTCGTCCTCATGACGACCAAGGGAGAGGCCATCGCCCTGGGCATCGCTCTCATGACGACCGCTACCATGGCGACGGTTGACCATGGGCTGGTGGTCAAGCTGAAGAGAGTCATCATGGAGAGGGACGTGTACCCACGAAAGTGGGGTCTGGGACCAAAGGTGGGGCCAAAATCTAGAACAGAGTGTTTGCACTCGGGGTCTATCAAGGTTGTATATCCCTTTTGCAAACATCTAAGAATTTTGCATAGTTGAGGAATAATGACTTCAACATCAAGTATAAAATCTTACGGTAATAAACCTCAAGAGTTTTCAAAAAAGATGTTAAGAACTGACCCCATGTCACTTGAGAATTCACTTTCCTTTCGAACCAAGAATAACAGTTGGAATTTTTCCACGTTCTGGATGAATTCACTGGAAATCCAAGGGTATTCCCTCTTCCTCCCATTATGAAGATGTTTCCAGGTTTATTATTCTGAGGAAAGGTCTGAATTACCTACTTTTACAATGCACCAGCTTATGAAAGGTATCTAATTTTCAGGGTTGCAAAAGGAACATATTAACGTAACCAACCCATCCTTATATTGTAGCTTTTACATTTGAGCTCATTATTCTACGACTGCGACACATGGGCACATTTTGAAGACATTCTGTTTTTCAAAGCCATGTAATTGTTTATTGGAGCATTTATATTTGAAATGCAGTGCAGCAGAATTGTGGAGCTAAGTGCAAACTTCCCTATGATGTTACCTTTATGACAAAGGTACATGTATGGCTGTTTTTCTTGCAAATGGCCACTATTTGAAACAAGTAAATTCGTGTGTTGAAGTAAAATATGTGAAGGTTGCAAGCTATCGACCGAGTTGGGCATACAAACATGGCACACAAAAGAGATGAGCTATACAGGGGACCTGGTTAGATGGTTGTGCATTCGCAGTTAAATACTGTATATGTGACCGTGCACCTCAAAACGAACATAAAGTCGCACACACTGATTTTGCGTGAGGACTGAAAATAAGTGAAATGGGTCAACCTAGCCGAACTTGACTTTTTCATATTTTCTGGAAGAGCGGATCTTCTTTTATATTATGCTAAAATTTGGTATCATAAAACGGGCAGGAAAGTGTGTTTTTTAAGCAGTTTATCTTGAACATTTTTGGTAGAATAGTGTGATTAGGTGTGTCTTTAATATCCCTTTTTCATTTCTGAAAAACCTCGTTCACCCTCTTCACTTTCAACTCTAATAACTTTTGAAAGGATAGGGCTACTGCTTTGAAAGTTGGCATTAATTATGGACAGAATGTGATAATGAGGCATGCTTAATTTCACTTTAATCTGATAATCCCTTCATTGTTGTTACTCTGGTGGTTTACTTCCTGTTTTTTGTCCCATTCATCGCACAGCCAGCACGGTTTGGTAAAGATTAAGCGCTTGAATAGACACTGTACTTCAGAGCCTCTTTTCTCAGTTCACACTTTTCCTGAGTTTGTGCTTTCTTTCCAATATTTAGATAGGTTAGGAGAGTCCATTTGATTTGAGTTATACATCATTTTAAAGCTTAAAATCTGCTCTTTCAGAATATGGTCTTAACTAAAAATTCATGTCTGGCGACTTTTTGTTTGTTTTGAGGTGCAGGGTCACATATGATACTTGGTCATTTAAACTTCGAACTTTTTGCACTAGGTCTGCTCGACACAAATGCAATATTTTCGTCCATGAAATTCCATGGTGTTCTCACACCATAGGAGCATAGTTTTTGTGCAAACAATGTTCATCCGTCATCTGTGATTCTGATTTTGCAGGCGAGCATGAAGAAGATGCTAATCAAGCAGGGCAAATTGGACAAGCACGGAAAACCAAATGCGGAGACGCCCAAAGAGTGGACGCAAGGGTACCAGGACTACAGGTGAGAACTGCCCTACACTGACCAATCCTACAGACACTTCTTCACTCTCAGTCTAAATTTGATGGGAGAAAAGTTTACCCCAGCTGTGGTTGGTTTGCCAGCTTGCAATGACCCCTCTGTCACTTTCTTTGCAGTGGCTCCAGTGGCCTAGTGGTCCCATGGCCCAGAGCTACTACAAATTTATGTGTTGAGCCCATATCAGGACAATTCCCCCCCCCCCCCCCACCTACTAGATACTGGTTAGTGATAGTGTTAGAGTAAAGATTAGGCTTAGTTTAATTAGGGTTAGGATTAGGATTAAGGTTAAAGGGAAGGTAAACCCCAAGAGCAATGTGGATTGAGTGAAAGCAGCAACATTAGTAGAACACATCAGTGAAAGTTTGAGGAAAATTGGACAATCGATGCAAAAGTTATGAATTTTTAAAGTTTTGGTGTTGGAACCGCTGGATGAGGAGACTACTAGAGGATATGACGTATGAGTGGACAACAATACAAAGAAAATATAAAGGAAATTCAACAAAAATTCACTTTTCTAGAATTATGAAAGAGCAATGGACCAACCGCTTTCAGAAAGCATGGGGAATAATTGCTACCCTTAACATATGTCAATATCAAGTTGATGGAATTTGTAATTTTCATGAAAAATGGATTTTTGTAGAATTTTCTTTGTATTTTCTTGGTATTGTTGTCCACTCATACGTCATAACCTCTTGTAGTCTCCTCATCCAGCGGTTCCAACACCAAAACTTTAAAAATTCATAACTTTTGCATCGATTGTCCGATTTTCTTCAAACTTTCACTGATGTGTTCTACTAATGTTGCTGCTTTCACTCAATCCGCATTGCTCTTGGGGTTTATCTTCCCTTTAAGGTCAGAGGGGGGGGGGGGGGATGGTCGTGGGTAATTTTCCAGGGGGTAATTGTCCTAGAACCAGCACCTGGCAACGGTATTAGAAACTTATAATTGTAGGTTCAAATGTGATGCAGCAAGTATGGTTTCATTTCAAACAGGGATTAAATAGAAAGAACTTGCTGAATCTCTTCTTTTTCTCCAGTGTGAAGAAAGAGCCAGCAGACTCACAGGTGGAAGTACCTCAGGAACCAGCCAAAAAGCGGAGGAGAGAGTCCAGTACTTCCAGCGCCGACGCCCCTGAGGTGACCACACCCGCTACACCGGGTGCCGATGGGGACTCCTCCACCAAGAAGGAGAAGAAGAAAAAGAAGAAGGACAAGAAGATAAAGACAGAGGCTGCCGTGGAGGAAGAGGGAGAGGCAGCGGAGGAGGTTGCTATGGAAACGTCAGCTGCAGAGGTAGGCATTCCCATGGTAAACCTCTCTCATCCTAGGAAAGTTGTTGTTCGTGGTTTGATTGTCTGAATCTCATAAGGTCCATTTTACCACAAATCCAGGTTTACCAGTGTGTGAATGATTTAATTTTCACATGTGACCCAGCACTACCAACATGTTTATATCTGCAGTGTACATCTCACAAGAAGGCAAAGCTTACTAGTAGATATGCACACCCAGATTACACACACATTTACACGCACATCACACACACATGGATAAGGGTGGCTGTGAGCAAATGAGCGATTTTTGAGGGGCTGATATGGCAGGTCCTAAAGCGTGAAGACCCGTAGATCCGCATTTCATGTGCTGCTGAGATGACACTGTGAGTTGTTCTCAGTGAGCAGGGAAACCAATGCTTGGTAATGCTTCCATGAAGGGCTCTAATCTGTCACTTGCGCACTCAAGAGCTTTACTATAGATAGTCCCATCAAATCAAGCTTGTTTTCCAGTGCAGCATTTCTAGTGCAACAGGAAGACAGTGTGCTGCTGTTGGTGTGTGTTTTGTCCTTAGGTTGTTGTTGTTTTTTTCTTGGCTTATCTGACCTTGCTTTGGATTTATTTTTAGAGAAGTGACAAGGACATAAGTATGATCACAGCTTCCTCTTCTTTCTGAGAAATTGTCTCTCTTGAATTTTTAAGTCATCGCAAAATTGTATGTCTTCTTTCTGAGGAGGGTATTATGGCTCATTTTTTCTGTGATATGCACCAAGTCTCTAACCTGAGTTGTTGTTGTTGATTTAAAGAAAGAAGTCTCTAGTCTACTCTTTCATCGAATGAAAACATGAAATACATATATGCACTCCAGCTAGTCAAGTTTGAACTGTCCTCGATATTTTGAACCATAGCATCTATGGATTCAAGTTCGTTTCAGTGCTGAAGTATGAGATGTCTTTTGTTTTGTGTTTTTGGATTTGCGATATACAATTTGCCTTTGTACTCTGATCACTTTTATCAGACACCCAAGTCGGAGAAGAAAAAGAAGAAGAAGAAAATCAAAGCGGAAGCGGAGGAGACCAGTGCATTGGAAGAGTCGATCACAGAGGTAATGTTATAATTAATTGTTTCAAGCAACAGTGAGGTGTTTTTAAAGTAGTGCCTTGAAAATAGTACTTGCAACATAATATTGATGGTCATACAGAATGCTTCCCTTTCGTGTTGCTTATGTATCTTTTTCGATGATGTAAAAAACAAGTTCTAACAAATTAGATAATCTTAGCAACATTACTATGTAGTTTCTTTGACATTGACAAAAAGGGCCACCAAACTAAGGTGATGTGTAAGTCATCACAAGCAATACCAAGCTTTCTTTATACCAGCAAGACATCCATTTCATTAGTGGATTGCAGATATATTATTCAATATTTTGAAGCGTGGTTCTTGTCTTTCTGATACTCCTTGTTAAAGGGAATATCTTTTTGATGACATAATTTTATTTATTTGTACTTCAATACGGTCAAGTATTATTTTTTTGATACTGATAACCCCATCGCTTAATGCCTTCGTCTTTTCATATGTAGACACCGTCGTCAGAGAAGAAGAAGAAAAAGAAGAAGAAAAGGGAGAAGGAGCGTGAAGAAGAAGACAGCTGAGGTAGAGAGATTCCGCCGGGAAACCCATAATTGTAATTATATTTGCTTGACCAGCCATATTTTCTACAGATCAGAGAATGGACAATTAGAGACAATATATGTGGGAGCTTGGAATTTCAACATATCCTTCAGGGAATGGCCAGATGGACAAAACAAACTCTTGTTATGATGAGATGCAGATTCAATCCCTTGCTTAATTTTTCAGTTGAATTTGTCTTTTTTTCCCCCTCTCCTCTCCTTTCTCTCTTGCTTCCTTTCTTTGATGTGATTTGTAGGCTTGTGATTGCATTCTTTCAGATATTTTGATAATGAAAACACCTGTATGGTGCCAGAACATAATTCTTGCTTGCCTGGCAGAAGGGCCCTAAGGCTTGCACAATTGTAAACTTGCTAGGCCCCATCTGCTAGCAAGCAACAATATAGAGTGTACATTCCAAACCAGCCACTATATGAAGAGGGAATGTATTATTTTTTGTTTACAATCGTTCTGTTGCACAAATATATGTATACTTGTACGATCTCCGAGCACCGAGTGTCATTAAGCGTGACATACCCTAATGTAAATATAGTACACCACATTGAAAGCCATTCTTGTATCCCCTTGGTGTCGGTGTGTTTATCCTTTTCATCCAGTTTGCTAATGTACTGTTTTGAAACTGCATGACCAAGTCCGTTTTGACCTATTTGCTGCCAGATTCTGATCTGCAGCTAAACTCTGACCGAACCCACCCGGTTCTTGTAGGCTACAAGTGTTAATGGCTTCATCTTCTGTGAAAAATTTAGTGTTGTACTTGTTAGTCTTTCCACCCAGTTTGGATTCTTACCCATATCCCAAGGGGACTTAATGGACTGGGCAAGTAGTCTCATGCCATTTTCTGAATCAGTTAGTGAGTGAGTTTGTCTGTGATGAGTTTGGTAAAACATCACAAGTGTTTAATAACAGGATAGCCTACAACCATGTCGACCAGAATCATTAAGGACTTTTTTGATCATCCAGAAAATCATTCAGGTTCTTTGTCCATTGCACCCCCAACCCATATCAAGTTATGAGTTGCACTCAATGACAAATACCACTGCTTTCAAACAAAGGCTAATGAACATAATTTTGCATTTTGTAGACCAGCGGTGTTAAATGCTTTGCCGAAGGAACTCTGTCATCACCCAGACTGTCTATATTCAAAAAGATTTTATTCTTGCAAAGTTATTTTCCTTTTGACATTTGTATTATGAAACTTTCAAAAAAAAAAACCACCAAACAAACAAACAAACAGTGTAAAGCATATGATTCAGTATTTGGTGAAAAATGCAATGAGCCAAGTTCAGGATTTGTTATTATCATTATTGCTCATCTTTCTCACAAGCAATGTCAAATTAACACAAAGAAGACCCAGTCAGTTTGCATTCTGTGCTCTAATTGCAGAAAACATAATACCCTAATTGCACTGCAAAGAGAGTTTTGTTTACGGGTGTGCACCACTGATGTCTTGAGCAGTATTCAGCATCTGTGACACAACCTTTCTGAGGACTGTAAAAGACAACATGCAGAGATCAGGATTTTGCCCCTCACCTAGCAAATTGATTTTTAGAATTTTTGCGTGCAAACAGAAACAATCTTAGTTCAGGCTACTTCCTTGGCGTAATTTAGTGCATGTTAATTACAGCACAACACGATAGTGTTGTGCTGTACAGCACAACACGATAGCACTACAATCATGGCCATTGTTGTATGTAAGAAGTGGATATTGATTAGAAATTGACAAGAAAATTGCAAATAATGAGAGAATTTTTCAGTAGGGCTCTACTCGTTAAAGTGAATACTGATATAACAAATGCTCGTATTAAAGGGAAACCTCATTACAACGAGGACCTTAGAAAATGGCAATCACCTTGTTATAACAGGTCTCTCACTATATCAGGCTACAGAAACAAAGAAGGCCAAAAAAAAAAAAAAGTTGGGACCTGCAAAATAACCTCATTATAAGAGGGTTATGTTGTATCCAACCTCCCTACTGTGAGGTTTCCCTGTATAATAGAGTTTTTCTTTGGTCCCAAAGTTCCAATTATCTTTGTGTTTTGTAATGCTCTGGACCTTGATATGACATACTGTTAATACATTGTACAGTATAACAAAGTGATTTCACTAGGATTTCTAAGAAGAGTCCACCCTACTACTCTGTTTATTTTTGTTTGTTTGATCACTCTTTGTCTCTTTGTATGCTTTTGCTTTTCCCACCTCCTTTTAATGCCAAATTAAGCCATGCTGAACAGTTGATATGGAATTGATCAATCACATGGACAGAAATGAGGTACTTACTGATGCATTTGCAACCAGCTTGATAAATTGGTAATGGTACGCTTGGGTATGGGCAAAGCGTCAAGCTGCATTACTTTGTCTCAAAGAGTAAGAAGTAGATCGAAGGTACTTTTGAATCTGTACATTTGTAACAACTTTACCTTTTTTTTTTTTCTTTGAATAATAAAACTGGAAGATGTACATTGTGTAAAGCCCTAATTGTTGTGAATGTCTGCTGCAATCTTGCATGTCTTTTGACAAGATCCTTTGAACGTTTCTCACGGTCAAAAATTAGTTCATTAACAATCGGGAACAAAGTCACTGAAAGCAAAAACGTGTCTCTTCATTTTCAAATGTCATTATCAGATCCTGATACAACACACACCCTCACCTTGGAATCAGCAAATCTAGCATTGGACATTGACTTGTGTTTGTATGTCTGTGTGTCTTGTAAGTGTGTTGAGAGTTTGTATTTGCGTGTGTTTGTCTATGTGTGTTCATATGTCTGTGTGTTTGTCTGTTGCGCGCCTTGGTTTGCCTCTGTGTATGTGATAACTGGATAAAGCGTTTTTTTTTTTTTTTTTTTTTTTTTTTTTTCCTCTCTCCCAGCACACAATGGCACGATCACAATGACACAAGCCTTTTTTTTTTTAAATGAGAATGCCGCCCTCTATCGAGAACTTCGCAGCTTCATGCCCAACTCCTGAAAATAATCGTGGGTGGCTTTCTGCGATAAATATATATATATATTTTTTCTCTCTCTCTCTCTTAATAAGATTAAGACTCAATTATTTTGTAAAGAGGTAAAATTATTCTAAATAAGAATGGAAATTATCGCAACATTGTGAGTTATATTCAGCATTGTTGTTTTCATGAAAACGTAAAGCGTTCTGAAATGAGTGTCACTATATCATTGTAACAAACACTTCTTTGCTCATTTTTCCACCAATAAATAATATGCAGTGACAGATATTGTTTTTTGTCAAAAAAAAAAAAGGCAGACAGAGGAATAGATATATTATTCAAGAGGGAAAGGGGGATAGCCTCAGTGGAAACGTGCACACATAGTATGGGGTTATGAGTGGGGGAGAAGAGGTTATCGCGCTTATTTCATTTGTTCGCGTCGTTCTGTAAGCCTCCTTGGGTAAAAATAGGCAAACGGGGCAGTCCGTTCGGCCATGGATTACCTAAAAAACGCATAAAGACGGAGAAAATTTTGGGACACCCCCTCCCCCCCCCCCCCCCCCACCCACACACACACACAACAAAACAAAGCAAGAGCAAACACAGCAAAACGGAGTTGGCACAACAAAGGTAAGAAAGAAAGGGATATCTTATAATTCCTGAACATGGCTCACAGACCTAGAATAAAGATGGTGGGGGAAACAAACAAAACGAAAGACAAAAACCGGAAAGAACACTTTGTCTGGATTCCACCCCATTTGAAACAATAATGTTGTTTGCAGCATTACTTACAAATTGATCGTCATCGCTCCGTGCCAGAGTAGGACGCAAAGTAACCTTTCCGTAAAGCTCTCTGCCCACCCGTATCTGGTTGCGACCTTTTGGCATTTACTATTCCGCCCGCTTAGGTGTTTGTATTATGTTCTATTCTCGTTCCACTACTTACTGGTTTTTCTTCATATCTTCCATCTATTCTAAAAGACAATTATCCTTTGAATGTGTTTACCTGATGTTATATTTTTTGTTTTAAAATGCCCTGTATCCCAGGCTTGTCTTTCTCTGCCTTGCTTTTGTTCTTGTTTTTGTTTGTTTGTTTGTGTTTGTGTGTGTGTGTGTGTGTGTGTGTGTGTGTTTGTCTGTTCTGCCAATCCTTGCTCATTTATGTTGTTTGGGGTTTTTTTTTAGCTCACCTGAGCCAAAGGCTCAATGAGCTATTGCGATCGCCCTTCGTCCGGCGTCCGTCGTGCGTCGTGCGTTGTGCGTCGTGCGTCGTCCGTCGTCCGTCGTCCGTCGTGCGTAAACTTTTTACATTTTCATCTTCTTGAAAATCCCAAGACCGATTTTCATCAAACTTGGCAGGTAGCATCCCTAGGGGGTTAGGAACTCAATTTGTTAAAATGGGCACCATGCCCCACCCAGGGGCCCCCAGGGGGGCCCAAACCCCCCAAAATTAAGGAATCTGTAAAAATCTTCTTCTCTAGAACCAAAAGTGATAGAGCTAAGTTAATACTATGAGTTAGTACATTGATGACTGTAGTTTCAAGTTTGTTCATGGCAGAATCAGGGGTACCCCCCCCCCCTTGGGACCCAGGGGAGGGGTGGGGAGGGGTCCTAATGGGGCCTAAATTGTACATTTTCATCTTCTTCTTGAGAACCCCATAACCAATTTTCACCAAACTTGGCAGGTAGCATCTCTAGGGGGATAGGATCTCAATTAGTTAAAATGGGCACCATGCCCCACCTAGGGGCCCCAGGGGGGCCCAACCCCCCCCCCCCAAAAAAAAAATGAAGGAATCTTTAAAAATCTTCTCTAGAATCAGAAGTTATAGAGCTGAGATAATACTTTGAGTGAGCACATTAATGACTGTAGTTTCAAGTTTGTTCGTAGCAGATCCAGGGGTGCCCCTCTTGGGGGCAGGGGGGGGGGGGGTTGGGAAGGTCCCAGTGGGGGCCTGAATTGTACATTTTCATCTTCTTCCTGAAAACCTCATGATGGATTTTCGTCAAACTTGGCAGGTAGCATCCCTAGGGGGTCAGGATCTCAATTTATCAAAATGGGCACCATGCCCCACCCAGAGGGCCCCAGGGGGGGCCCCAATCCCCCCAAATTAAGGAATCTTAAAAAATATGGGCCCTTATTGTACATTTTCATCTTCTACTTGAGAATGCCTGGTCAAGTTTTAGTAGAGCTGTGAATAATTTAGATTAGTGACTGCGTGAAAGGTGAACTTGCGATACTCAGGTGAGCGCTAGACCCGCGGGTCTCTTGTTTGTTTGTTTGTTTGTTTGTTTGTTTGTTTGTTTGTTTGTTTGTTTGTTTTTTTGGGTTTTTAGCTTGCGATACGTTTGATGTACGTACGAGAGTGTTTCACAATTATAGTTCCAATTATTTTCTTTTCATAATGAGCCTGAAAACAACAAAAAAGCCTTCTAACAGTGGATTTATTTTACCTGTGGATGAAAATGCAATCGATCAGAGAGAGAGAGAGAGAGAGGGGGGGGGGGGATAAAAAGACGATGAAGGATAGAAAAAAACACGACAGTTCCTTCCGTTCTATATCCTTCCTATCCTATCCACTTGCTATACGTATAACAGGCTTATAGCTAACCCGTTTCCTTCGAGACTCGAATCTCTATGGACCTTGCCCATGGATCGTTTCACGTTATACCACAGGTATGTGGGATGTAACCCCCTGCATGCCATATTAACTACCGGTCTATATGTGTGTGTATGTGTGTGTTTTTGTGTGTGTGTGTGTGAAATGTGTGTTCCACAGTTTGACTCATTGACCTGAAAAGGGTTAATAGGCATGACATGGAGTGGTGATCTGCTCACAGTCATCCACACGCGTCTATAGTATTATACACGGCAAATACATGTACGAGGCTTGAAAGAATAAACGCCCCCTTCTAAATTTCTCTCTTTCCCGTTAATCCAGGGATTAAAAAGTGCTTTGTTCTCCAAGTATCTTTCTCCCTTTTTTCCTTTCTTATTTGCTTTTACATGCCAATCAGGTTTAACAAGGCCAATAAATGAGGGTCATTATGTCGTTCAGTGGTGAGAAGCGAGGGAGCGTCTTATTCGAAGTTTAAGAGTATCGAGTCACAATCGGGGGTTGCTCATTAACCAAGGCAGCAGCCCGTGACCATTACAACCCGCTCTTGACTTCATAGGTCCATGATACTGCAGGCACCCTATAAAGTTGTTAGTTGACTACTTCGCCAGTCTTTGAAAGAGTCTATCGCTCGATGAAGAAAGAGGGCCTGATGAGTGTTGTTGTTGTTGTTGTTGTTGTTGTTGTTGTTGTTGTTGTTGCTGTTGTTGTTGTTGTTGTTGTTGTTGTTGTTGTTGTTGTTGTTGTTGTTGTTGTTGTAATCGTTTGTGATGTTCTGGTCTCTACCTTCCGTTTATTTGTTTGATTCCTTTGTTTGTTTATAATTGTGTGTGTTATTGTTGTTTGTCTGTTTGTTTGTCAATATTCTGTTGATTCTCTGCCAGTCGCTTTATCTTGTGCTGACCTTTTCTTACCCAAACATGAAAGGGTATGAAATCACAGCTAATTATTATTTTTAAGGCCTGTAATCACCGACCACTCTTTGTCAAAATAAGATATTGGTTCAGCGCACTGTCGTTGATGCTTAGAGGGGACAATCACCCCTTAAAGGCATAATTTACCATTTGCAAATGACACAAAAACCCAGCATTTAGTGCTTTAAAATGGTTCTAAAATATGATTTAGGGATAGAAACAACCACTGTAAAAATTTGAATCCGTTTTATCAATGTTAAGTATTGTTAAATACACGAAATGTAAACAATAGTTATAATAAAAATGTTTCCAGACTAAACCGTCTATACAGTTATGGTTGATTAAGAAAAATACTGATATCTCCTTATATTTTAGGCTTTATTGCAAAAGATTATATATTATGGTAGGATGTTTTGTGATACAACACACCTACACATATGCATCAAATGTGATATCTTGATTTTTTTTAAATAACTGCTCCCAAAGGTAAACTGAGCCTTTAAACCCAACCTTCCAACGACAAGAACAAGCAAACTTCGACTCCAATGGATAAAGGCACAAAACATAACTTTTATTGACACAAATGACAATAAATCTCATCTCTATATGCTCTAACCTGAAAAGTTACATTATCCCCATCATTCCAGAGCAAAATAATACTTGATTAATGTTTCATCTGAGTTTTCAGGGAGATATTGAATGCAAGAACTATACAAAGTTATGAGATAATGCAAATAGAAGCACCAATTTGTGTTTACTTTGTAAGAATGAATCATGTGTATATTTTGAGATGTCTTTCTTCTTGTACTATGTCCCATGGATTATGACATTTTGCAAGGTACCATGTGGTCAAGTCAAAGATTCTTGCGATGAGATGGGGGAGGGGCAAGAATGATTGAAGTCTAAGTAAAAATACGTTAAAAGAAAATTAAAGCTACCAGGGAAACGAAAGCAGACTAAAGAGTTATTATTCGTAACTTCATTGTATCTACAACTTGTGACGGTGTGATTGGAAAGTAATGCGATACCAGCTAGGAATGCTAATGGTTCGATCGTGGTTGCCAATATTTGACATTATCAAAAGAGGTCTTTCTGCCCCCTCCCCCTCATAAAAAGATATTTTTTTTTGATAATTCTTTATTCGAATTTCGTACCATTTCATATCATAGAAACAGAAATGTTCACAGAAACAAAACAAAACATCATAGAAAGACAAACTGCTTTTTACACAAACATTGTACACAACAACGTCAATTTTACACTACATAAAGACCAATGCAGTATCACCAAAATGTAAACAAAACATGTACACACACACACACACACATACACACACACACACACACAACACACACACACACGCACGCACACACGCACGCACACACGCAAGCAAGCAAACAAACTACATAAAGGGACGGATGTTTACCCATGACAGTCATAACATTTTGTGCGTTAGAAAATCATTGTTGTGTTCTGTCGAGTTGCTTGATTCTAGGCAAAATTCTGCCTAATTTGAGGACATCGCGATAACCATGACCTTTTAGAATGCTTACATAAGTGCTCCATAATGGCTCTCCTGTCATTCTGTAATAAACAGACCGTTGACGAAAGAGGACATCGTGAAATAATCGCCGTTAGCTCACATGTAAACAAAGTGAATACATCATTAATAACGTATTATAAATCGAGCAAAGTGTTTTGCTCTGGCATAGTGTAAACACTGTTGTAATTAATGGCATTGCTTGGAAACGGTGTTTGCTATATTCTTGTTTTCAATATAGTTTTTTAATATAGTAGCTCGATTGTGCAATGCACTGATATTTGTGTCTCCCGTTGAAATGTGCAGTCTTTGGACAAATCAACTGCAAAGGCCGTTATTGTTCCTTCTTGTTTTCTTCTACGTGTCTCAATACCTACTTTAAACATCGAAGATCAACCGGATATCAGGAATATCGTGACATCGGAATAAGGCTCGATCTCACCCTCTGTATTGGCGTCGCCATAGCAACGACGTGCTGCCTCAACTGAGGGCGCCCAAGGCTGCCGCCGTCCCCGTGGGGAAGAAATGTATTTTTCCCATTAGCACGGTGTTATGCAAACTTAATCGATCTGTTGTCATTGTTGTTTTTTTATTCGGTATGTAATACTCTATTTACTTGAGACATTTTAGGTATGTGCAACGCATGTATGAATGATTACGAGTGTGGAATCTGCACATACCTACTCTCTCTCACTCCCTCTGTTTCTTTATATATCTATATCATATGCGATAATATTATACATACTTAAATAATATGAACAATCGCATACACAACCAGTCTACATCTTGAACAACTTGCATTCAGAAGTTTTCTCTGAAGCAAGTTGTATTTTTGCCATCGTCATCATAATCTTAATCATCATCATAACCATCATTATCATTTGATCATCATCATCATTCTCAACATTACCACCACCACCATTATCATCATTATCATCATCATCATCATCATCATTATCAAACACCATCATCATCATCATCATCATCATTATCATCATCATTATCAAACACCATCATCATCATTATCATTATCAAACACCATCATCATCATCATCATTATCATCATCATCATCATCATCATCATCATCATCATCATCATCATCATCATCATCATCATCAAACACCATCATCATCATCAGCAGCAGCAGCAGCAGCAGCAGCACTCTTTCTCCTTCCGACGTTCATTCTTTTTCTTACCGATCTACGCACCGTTTGTCATAGTACACGTACAGTATCTTTACTCTTGTAAGCTCTCGAGACACTGTGCTGTGGCGCGCAGGGAGCGCCTTAACCCTTTCTCTTCCATGCATGCAGTGAGTCAACTGTTTGTGCACAAATTTTCACGCACAAACCTAAGGACAGGATATGAACGTGGCACTCAAAGAGTTTAATGAGTTTTCTTGGGAATGATGTGTAAAGCAGCATTTATAAAGCTTGGAAATTCAGCCACTGAGTCCGCAAACGGGTGCGTAAAGATGGCCTCATGAGGCCAAAGTGTTTCCCGCCCGCAGTGACCGATTTACACGATTTTAAGAGTTATCTTTCCCCTTTTATGTCATGAAAATCTCTTTCTCTCTTCTCTGTCCTTTCATAGTTATATAATATTATGCATGCATGGATCTATCTATCCATCTACTTATCTATTAGTGAATCAAGAGAAAACATATGTGGCAAATATCTCATAATGTCTTTCCTCTTTCGTTTTAAACTTGTCGACACTGGTTGCACATCGCGGTAAGCACTGGTAAGAGTGGTCAACAGTGAATCATCTTAAGCGCTCTTGATGATCAAAATGACGGGACTGTGGATAGTGTTCTGTTGATCTTCTGGCATTATACAATTCCCCTTGCGAGTCCACTCGCTGCTTTTGTTCGCAGACTGACGGTCGCGAGTTCACCCTGTAACTTCTTTTTCTCTCTCCAGGGAGAGAAGAGGGGGGACTTGCATTATTAATGAGAATGCACGGTCGATTTCCCACGTAAGATTTTTCGTTTCCCTGCGTGGGTGCGTGTTGCTGTTGCTCCTGTTGTTTTCGTAGTCAACCACTTATTTTCGACTTCACCAAGTTGTGTCAGTGCTTGTCGCAAAGCGATGGGCAGCGATGGCATTGATAATTATTTCTGTATTTAATTCTTTGTTCATCATTGTTCGAGCAAACGTCACTGCATTCCGAATAGGGATCACAGATCCTGATTCACGTCACAGAATGCAATGAGGGCACTTTGGCTTAGTGGATAAGACTGTTGACGTTTCGTTCGAGGATCCGAGTTCGAATCCCGTCAAGGCCTGTATGTCCTTGGGCAAAATGTTCTTTTACACACCATGTCCCTCTCGATCCAGGTGCACAAATGGTTATCTGGCAACCTTATAGAGTGATTATGGTGGCAGGTCCTCTTGTACAGCAATGGCAACATCAAAGAGATTTCCCTGGATTAAAAAAAAAACAAAAAAAAACAAAAACGCATTATGAAATGTATTATTATTAGGTGATCCGAGTATCCTCTCGGATCACCTTCTGTATTTGTACGGATTCTTTGTTGGTTCTTATTTCTGGACAAAAGTTGTGTATCTACTTACTCAAAAAGTTCTCAGAGTATCAATTTCAAACTCATACCATATATGTATCATGTCCCAAAGACGACAAATTTTATGTATCACTGTGATCAGTCGACCGTGACGTCACTATGACGTCATTATATGAAAACACATTTTCATTCATATCTCATTAATGGAATGGAATTTTTCAATGAAATTTACGTCACATACATTTCAAGTTATGCACATTTTACTCATATTCTCAAAATTCATATTTTCTCTTAAAACGTGCGCGTACGCGCGCGTTAAAATATTTGTATGCTCAAATCGAGCTCAAATTTTTTTTGCACACGTTTCAGACCATTTAGAGCATTTTTTGAAAAATTGAAAAAATTGGACGGACGCGTACGCGCGCGCACATATACGCACGTACAGCTCATACGCAATAGAAATTCCCCGTTTTTTTACACTTATCGGATGCGTAAAATGTCAAGGAATATTTCTACCAAGTTTCAAGTTGATCTGACTCAATATGACGTCATACGGGCCCGTCAAAGTTGAAATTCCGCGCGCGCGTCAATGGCGATATACAGTGCAACAATGCCAAAAAAGTGCCAATTTTAAATCCGATTTTACTCGTCAGGATGGACGGTGACCCCCCATTTTCTTTACATATTCTGAAAGCTGATGAGTTGTACATGTCATTTCATGAGTTGGCGATGCTGAAAAAATGATTAAAATATATCAAATTTCTTAATAAAGTTAAAAAAGTAAATTTTCAAAATGACGTCATCAAATTTCAAGTTCATTCAAGCATATCTCACTTATTCTTTAGTTGATTTTCGTCCAAATTTCAATATGTTGTAGCCTATTAAATGGTCTTTCAGATATATAATAACAACAATTTGATTGGATGACGGCATCACCTCGTAAAAAGGGATTAAAAGTAACATTGTTAAATTTGACCAGTTTACGTGTTATCTCTATGGGAGTGCAGTTTTTCTGGAAATGAAAACTGACATGACTATCTTTATCGAGCACTAGCTCACTTATGCTTCGGTGAATTTCTCCCATATTTTAGTATGTTGTAGCTGAGACTTTGGGCTATCGTTACTGTGCCCTTCGTTTTTTCATACGGAGTCGGCATCATGCCCAAAAAGTTGGTTGAAATTAAAGCTTATCTTCGATGTATTTTCATATTCCTTTCTTTCTGCAACTTTCTTTGCAATAACTCAAGAAAAACAAGCTCTATCAGCCCAATATTTTGCACATGTTTAGTTTATGTCACGTACATTATTTCATAAAATAACAACTACTTGATCGGGCACCTTCTTGGGTATGTAAATTAGGGTCAAAGGTCAAAAATGTTTCATCCTGTATCTTGGTGAATACATGTCTTATCTTTCCCATATTTTGCATACGTAAAGACCATGTTACAAGGATCATTTCACAAAATAACCACTTTTTGCTCAGACGCCATCTTGTCTGTGCAAAGTAGGGTCAAAGGTCATATGTACTTCTTTCTTTATCTTCATTATGACGTGTTATCTCTATGGGAGGGAATTTTTCTAGATGTGAAAATTGACATGATTGTCTTTATCGACGACTAGCTCAATTACCCTTCGGTGAATTTCTTCCAGATTTTAGTATGTTGTAGCCAATGTAATACTCTTTAAGTTTTCTTCAATCAAAGTTTTAATCGGATGATGTCTTCACCTCGTGAAAATAGATATAATGTAACCTTGTCAAATTTAACCAGTTTACGTGTTATCTCTATGGGAGGGAATTTTTCTGGAAATGAAAATTGACATGACGGTCTTTATCGAACACTAGCTCACTTACTCTTCTGTGAATTTCTCCCAGATTTTAATATGTTGTAGCTCAGACTTTGGGCTATCGTGACTATACCCTGCATTTTTTCATACGACGCCGAGATCACGTCAAAAAACTTGGTTGAAATCAAACTTATCTTCGATGTATTGAGATATTTCTTTCTTTCTACAACTTTCTTTGCAATAACTCAAGAAAAACAGCCCCTATCACGCCCATACTTTTGCATATGTTTAGTTCATGTCACGTACATTATTTCATAAAATAACAACTACTTGATCAGACACCATCTTGGGTATGTAAATTAGGGTCAAAGGTCATAAATGTTTCAACCTGTATCTTGGTGAATACATGTTCTATCTTTCCCATATTTTGCACACGTAAAGAACATGTTACAAGGATCATTTCACAAAATAACAATTTTTTGCTCAGATGCCATCTTGGCTGTGCAAATTGGGGTCAAAGGTCAAATATACTTCATTCTGTATCTTCGTTAGTGTATACGGAATTGTGTACCATAGATGGCAGGTCTGACTCCCTTTTCTAAATGAGAATCCAAACATCACACGGCCAATGTCCACTAAACACAGATGAAACCGGTATGGTCATGCCTATTGGGATCAGGAGACTCAAATCGTTGATTTACGAACAGATCGGATCACCTAATTTGTCAGTGTTGACAAATTCCAAGTCTAGTTGTTATTATTATTACTATTATCATTATTATTATTATTATTATTATTATTATTATTATCATCATTATTATTATCATTATTATTATTATCATTATTGTCGTTATTGTTATCATTATTATTATCATCATCATCATCATTATCTTCATCATCTTCATTATCTTTATCATTGACATAATGTGTTAGTACACTTGAATGGTATCAGTGAACTTCCTTGAGGTTCTTTTCAAGCTGCATTAAAGGAGACCTCCGGATGATATTCAGACTTTTACATTTGAAAAACTATAAATTAGTTAAACTGAGTACGGAGTTCCACCCCTTTATTGTGATTGGGATGAGGACTGAAAATGTTTTCAAAATTTATAACAAATTGCAATGAACAAGGATGATGACATGGCAGTCTCACCATAAGAATGCATGAGTTGGGGCTCAAGGAAGCAGAATTAACAAAAGAATAAGGCATGCATAGATTCTTCACAGGTGAACTTGTTAGGCAGGCGGTATTGTAATGGAATTACACTGGTACATTTCTGAAATATGTGAGTCTCTGATGTCATCAAGACTGTTCAGTGTAATTTGTTTAAGATTTTCAGTATATTGGTTTCTCTGCTCAAGGACAACAATAAATTCCACGAATCTATCTACACATGGATCTGTCGATTTATGTACTACATGATGTGAAATTATGAAAATCGTCTGGAATGATCCTTAAAGCTTGCTGCTCAGCTCGGAACAGATAAAGCAGAGAGCAGCCATCTTTTCAAGCTAGGTTTTGGCGAATTGTATTTTTTTTTTTTTTTACATCAAGATTTTGGTATAAAGCGCCTACCTCATTCAAATTGACGCTGCGGGGATGCACAATTACAGAGAACGAATAGACATCTATTATAGGCAGCAATGTGAACGACAGATAAATTGATAGAAAACGTTAAAAACCTACGAAAGCCTTGTAGGTGTCTTGTACGGTTGCAGCTCATTATTCCGAAGGTTCGTTATTCCGAAGGCTCTTTAGTCCGAAGATTCGTTATTCCGAAGGTTCGTTATTCCGAATTTCATTTTCGGATTAACCAATCTCCGGAATAACGAACCTTTGGAATAACGCCACAAATGTTCGGATTAATGAACCCTTTTTCATTTTCGGATTAACGAACCTTCGGAATAACGAACCTTCGGAAGAGCGAACCTTCGGAATAACGAACAGCACCCGTCTTGTACAACCCTTTGCTAGGATGAGGAAGGCTGCTGCCTGCGCAGTTTCAGAGGTGTTGATGATCGAACAAAAATGGGCAAACGTTAATAACGCTCTCTTTTTTAACCAGCTGGTCAAGGATCATCAATGTATAGAAGCTATCATTTCGCAATTATTTCCGCGAGGGCTCACAAACAAAGCAATCAACCACAGAACACTATAGCTAGTTATCCATCAATTCTATTGTTATGTACTCCTAATTAAGTGACCCCACTAATTGACTGAAGGAGGGGGTGGGGTGTTGGAGAAAGGAGAGATGAAAGAAATTAACACTGCCACTAGACTGGGCTGATTTGGTATACGTTCATTTAGCACTGTCTAGAGAAAGAAGTGACCGATACAAAATATCATTTTCCTGGTTCTCTCGGATTGTTCTGAAATCGGCGGAAACTGAGGGGCGAAGTGGTTCCGTACCGTACCATAAAGGGTCACGGTTATTGCAATAGGTTTGACAGTGATGCTTTTAAAATGTGAAAAACAAATGAATATTCCCGATATTCATCGAACAAATATTCGTCTGGTTGAAATGAAATGTAAGCGAAATAATAATGGCCAGTGCATAGTTGCACTGTGAGGTCTGGAATCAATTACCATTTGACATTATAAACAATGTCTTACTGTTGAGAATTTTAAATTGGGATTTGAAAAAAAAAAAAGAAGTTTATTTCAAACAAATTTGATGATATAATTAATAGCATACTATCTTAACTTAAAAGTTTTTTTTTTTTTGTATACCATAGCTGTCACTCATATTGTAATTCTTGCTATTTTTATGCCGATGTATTTTTTTTTCTCCGTGTAGATTCATCTGTCATTTTATCAGAGGACAGCATCAGAAACCAACTTCTAATGCCCTTAGCTCTCTTGGCAGAGTAGTAGATATAATACGAGCAAATAAAAATCAGTCAATCAGTCAATCAGTCAATCAATCAATCAATCAACCGATCAATCGATCAATCAATCTATCTATCTATCTATCTATCTATCTATCTATCTACCTATCTATTTATCTTTCTATCTCTCATATCCATTTATTTTTATTTATTTATTTATTTATTTATTTATCTATCTATCTATCTATCTATCTATCTATCTCTATACCTACATCTATCTATCTATTTATCTATCTACTGTATCCTGCTATCTATTCATCCATCCATCTATTCAAATATCTATGTCAATGGGTGTCCAACCTGTAGAGTGATGATGTATGTAGAAGCCCTTGGCTAAAGCAGCTCACCGTGATAATTGCGGAAAAGGAGGATTCACTCTTTTCGAACACACACACACAAAAAAAAAACAAGCTAGCCCCGAAGGTTCACGCTACCGCCTATTCGCTCAAGCTATTTGTCTGAATCTCCAGTGCTATCGCTAATTGTTTCTGTCAGTGGTAGCCATGGGCATGCAGTCTCTTTTACTTTTAACAAGCGCATCCCGAACAATGGTATCCTAAATCCGGACACTTAACAAAACACCACCAACACAATACACACTGACCTCTGTAAGAATGCTGACCAACGCCGCTCCTTTTGAGTTTCCTCCCAAAACTAGAAAGCTAAGTCCAAATCAATATCAATTAAAAATAGTTTGCTCTCTCTGGTTGTACAGTATAGCGTGCATGGCGAAAGTTCTTTATTTCATATGTCGATTTTCTTAATCCAAATCCGATCTTGCTTTTTTTTTCCATATCCTAAACGTCCTACTTGTATAATAGATGTATGCGTTCCGCATCACCAGCTCATTATGATCTTCAAACTGTTGATATCACAGGACTGGAGACCAATGACAATCAAGTCTCCTCTTAAATTGAACATGAGAGTTGATGAACCCTTTGTACCCATGAGACCTTCTCACCTTGGAGTCGGCCAAATCTCCAGCAGGCTGTCCAATTGAGTTTCATTTTCTAAGTCGCTTTTAACTGTTTCACCATAGTTATACCACTAAATGCCAACATTTCCATAACTCCATATCTAAATATAAAATAAAGATTATCAGGATTGAAACAGTATTGCTTCTTTTGTTATACTTCATAATGTATAATACAATTGCATAAAAATTGTCGGATATTTGTAAAACGTTCCAACTTTTTTAAACATTTTTTTTTTCATTCGTTTTCTTCCCTTTCCATTTTTCCTTTAAGCATAGTTGTTCTCCGTGTCTTTTTTTTTGTTGTTGTTCTTTTTGTCTTTATCTTTTTCAGTTATGGAAGGAACTCATTCTCCGATTTCTATCGGCGGATTTCTGGCTGCTCTCATTTCGACTGCGATCAAAATATATCAATTATGTTCTGCCCGCAAGGAAGGGTATATAGACAGTGCAAACACATCACATGCTGCTGATTGAGCTCCTTTGAGTCCCTTAAAGGACAGATCTATGAGACTTGCGGGCGTAAAAAAGCTAATTTCATCGCTTTTGTCTTGTTCTTCTGCCGTCCAGCGGAAATGATGAAAAACGCAACGTGATTCTGTTATTTGCTAAGTTTCATTACTTTTATCTTTTCGCTCAATATCCTTTTGTACCACCTGCAAATTAGAACAAAGCGCCCAACCTGAGGGGCAGGGATATTATGACATGAATCACAAATTTCTAGGAATGCTGGAAAATGAAAATAATGATACAGGGAGATAATAGGAGAGGTTAATGGAAAAGGGAACGTCATCATAGTTACTTCGCGTAATGCATTATTAACAACTCTTGAAATATTACTTGCACACTGCGTCATTAGGTGGAATGAGGGGTGCGGAGGGGGAAGGAGGATAGTAAAAATATTCCCTCACTTCACACTAAGGCTACAGTCAAACCTGTCTATATAGCGGCCACCCAAGGGATAAAAAAAATGGCCGTTGTAAACAGTTGGCCGCTAGAGACAGAGTCATTAACACGACTTTTCCCCTTTGGGGAATTGTGCTTATATAGTGGTCGCATACCGCAGGTGGTCGCTGTAGACAGGTTTGACTGCACTTGATATGCAAATTAGTCCGCGATTATCAATTTTTGTCAGTCGTGTTAAACTTGTGTGTGCAATCAATTTGTCCCCTGTCACCATTTGTGTTTTTCAATGATTTCTATATAGTTAAAAATTCATCCATCCCATTCCATACCATTCCATTCTATTCCATTTTATTCCATTCCATCCCATTCCATTCCAATCCATTCCATTCCATTCCATCCCATTCCATTCCATTTCATTTCAATTCATTCCATTCCATTCCATTCCATCCCATTCCATTCCATTCTAATCCAATCCATTCCATTCCATTCCATTCCAATCCATTCCATTCCAATCCATTCCACCCCATTCCATCCCATTCCATTCCATTCCATCCCATTCCATCCCATTCCATTCCATTCCAATCTGTACAATTCAGTGTTCATTCCAATTCAATTTACTCCAATTCATTTGAATCATCCAATAAGTATATAACAGGAAGTAGGAGTTTTGCATCCATGAATGATGGTGTTTACATAAAAACGCCAAGAACATTAAATGGCAATTCGTAAATAAATACATACCGTCAAGCAGAGTAAAAAGTTTTATAATGATATTTTACAACTTAAAGACAATAGCAGTATATCAGTCAAGCCAAGTTTTATTTTTGATATTTTACAAATCAAGAAATGGAAGTTTCAGCGGTGTCAATTGATATCAGCGGCAATGAGATCAGAGCCGAATTTGAACATTTTTTTTCTTTATCTTGTGTCCATCAATACTGCTCAATTTTGGGACAGTGTGTGACGCATGCACTCCTGAAAACTCGGCAAACTCATAGAATTAGGTCAGACGACTTAGTTTCCATTTAGCGCGAAAGATGCGAATGTGGAAGAAGCAAAAACCTTATGTCACTGGAGCGCGGTGATGTAAAATGTTTTGACAAGTCTATTTATCGATTAGGACTTTCTCGCCTGCTCAAAGCGATCAGCGAACGTTGAAGGCCAGACAAGGATTAACAGCGTTGCCGATTTAATGCTCACCGCTGTTTGTTATTTCTTCTGCTCTATTATGCGCTTTCTCGCGGCCTTTGGAGCGTTCAACCTTTGCCAAAGAAATTGCTTCATAATCATTTGTGTATGTATGTATGTGTGTGTGTGTGTGTGTGTGTGTGTGTAAATTAACGTTTTGAAATGAAGACAAGTAATTTCAAAATTATTAGCCGTGGTCCTTGCATTAAGGCCACGAATAAAGATAATCGTGTTAAAAGGTCGAAACGTATTTTCTTTCTATCCTTCACTACTGCATCCACTAATACCGTGCTGTTTGTCTAACAGTCTGAGAGCTGTCGGGTGATAGAGCTTTGACATCAGAGAATTAGTTTTACAGGGCCGGCGCAACTAGGGGCCTGGCCTCCCCCTTTTGTGATGAAACCCGGAAGTAGCACCAGAAAACTCCGCTGACATGGCTAAAAGTCCTTTTTTTTTTTTTTTTTTTTTTTTTTTGGGGGGGGGGGGGGGGGGCTTGTCAGCTAATGAAACCCGGAAGTGGCACCAGAAATGTAGACTGCCCCCCACTTTTAAAAACGCAGCGCCGGTCGTGTTTTAGACCCCAGTATAGACAGATTACGAGCTCATCCCGAAAGCATGGGAACCAGTATAGATAGCATTCTCATTGTAGTTAACTTGAGTGTGTGAGTGTGTGTGTGTGTGTGTGTGTGTGTGTGTGTGTGTGTGTGTGTGTGTGTGTGTGTGTGTGTGTGTGAATAAAGGGTGCAGGGGTGGATCCAGTAATTCCGGAAAGGGGGGGGGGCAAAATAAACAAAAAGCGGGGCTTGGCGACCCTTTCATTTGTTTTCCTTTCTTTCTTTTATTTTAACAAAAAATAAAGATGGCACAGGCCCGATGCGCCACCCCCCCCCCCCTCCCCTCGATCCACCACTGCGGGTGTAGCGTACGTGTTATACAGCAATTGTTGTAGAATGGAAGGCATGCCTGTTTCATTTTCCATCTGACAATATTTGCTGGCTAACCCACATTCAGCTGCAGTAGCTGGTCTTTCATGTTACAGTTTGTTATTCTCAGGGTTCATTTTCCGAAAGTTCGTTATATCAAATTAAAGGTTCGCTAATCCGAAAATGAAATAAGGTTAGTTATTCCAAAGATCCGTTAGTCTGAAAATGAAAGAAAAAGGTTGGCTTTTTCGAAGGTCTGTTAATCATATCCGAAACGAAACTAATAAGGTTCGTCATTCCGAAGGTTCGTAAGGACGTACCTTTTTCATTTTCGGATTAAGTCATTTCGCCGCCTTTCCATGATAAAGATGTTTTATGATAATCGATCGATAAAATGCTTTCCTCTTATTATTCACATGGGTTCTTTTTTATTTCAGGTTTGCATAACGTTATCCACGATCCTGTGTATATCTTTACCTTGAAACTGACGAATGGAATCAATAGACATTCGTGCAAAAAATCACCATTAAAGGTACTGTTTATCCAAGGGAGCAGTGATTTTAAAAATGTTCAAGATATCACGATTATGTGGACATCAGTTGTATCACAAAACATCCTGCCATATAAAAAAAAAAAAAAAAAAACGGGAAACGCATCTTCTCTCGGTTGATCGCCAGCATAAAGGTCACATGTTTAGAAGCCATTGAGCCACTCTGTATGTCTTCTCAAGGCAAACCAAGACGCTCCCTATACATGAAAGTGATTCATTAGTGTGGTCAATTTGCGCCATACCGTTATCCGTTATTTTAATACCACGACATCGGAGAAGATTCTGACGGGAACGATTCCTACGATTAGCTGCTTGGAGGATTGAGAAAGTATTTGAGCAAGAAGAGTGATAATGATGATAATGACAATAATAAGCATAATCATAATAATAATAATGATAATAATGATAATAATAATAAATTGATAAAAAAGAACAATGTTAATAATGATAATAATAATAACAATAATAATAATAATAATAATAACAATAACAATAATAATAATAATAATAATAATAATAATTATTATTATTATTATTATTATTATTATTATTATTATTATTATTATTATAATAACAAAATGATCATTTCAATAATGGTACCAAGGATGATAACATGATAGTGATAATGATAACGATAATTAAATAAAAACTATAAAAACAACACAAACAAAATGCAAAACTGACGATTACAATGATTTCGCATAAAGTTATAATCATAATCACATTAATGAAAATACATTAAATTCGTCATAATGGGCATATTAAGAAGACGAAGAAAGTAAATAATGTATATTTAAAGTAGAGGAAAATTTGCTACACTTGATCACTGGATAAAAGATTCACTGTAAGTTTCCAGACGTGTTATTATGTTTTTTCTTTACCATCTTTGGCAGGGCAAGCAAATCGGCCATCAGGCATAGGAGAACATCTTGAATGGTGTAGCTGTACTAGACAGACAAATTTTCCTGTATCGTATATACAGAAGAAGAAAATGTCATTGTAAATACTGAATACTTCTTTCACCCCTAACTTAAAGATGAATTCAGTTCATTATATTGATTCGATTCATTTTCCCCATAGAAAATATTGAATAACATAATGTATTATATGAAAATTACAATTATCTTGAGTACACAATGGTTGTTTTTATGATGAAAATTAAAGCTAATAAACGAATTGAAAGAATGTGTTCGTAGTAGCTGTCTCACAGTTTCTAAGAACAAAAGAATAACGGGTTTTTACTTTAAAGGCAGTGCTTGTATACTGCGGGCAACTCATTCAATCGAATCATCACATTGGTGATATAACAAGTAAGATGATAGATGTATTAGATAATCGCATTGCCTACGAAGAAATAGTGGACTGCATTGGAAGAGTCGTGATATTCATGACTCGTATTCTTTTGACTATCCATCACTATACGTCCAAATCAGCTGCTGGCGGGATATAGCTGCGCCATGCCAGTTTACATAGGTTGTATGTTGATGTTATTGGTACTGAATAGAAGTTAATTCATTTCAGCAGGCATTACCAAGATAGACTGAGCTTCACAATGTTGCTACACCCTTCCCCCTCCAAGTTTATTCAGCTGATGCATTCAGCATTCAAGGAAACAACTTTATAGGAGTGCTTGGCTTCATTGCTCTTTGGAGGTATTAGTCAGTGAAATTCATAGCATTCTCTTGGTTCCTCATTATCTGTTTGTTTGCTCATTTATTTCAGTTGCCTTTCGCCTGTATACCTGAGGGAAACGTACGCAAGGGTTGACAGGAGATGTAATCTGCTCGTATCTGACACATCCATGTATGCATAACAGCGAACATACATACGCATTAATACACACATAAGCAAGTGGTGCATACACAAATACACGCGCACACACACACCCAATTTATACACTCAGGCACAGATAGACAAACGTAGCACACACACAAACACACAAAAACACATCATCCCCAAGAAAAGCTACATATGACAGAGTGTCGCATTTCATCTCGAGGCCATTGCAACAATTACTCACGCCCGCGAATACCTAATTCTATACATCAAGTAACGATTCTATCACCGTTGAACCAGTCTTAGTTTGGGCGTAAACTTCATGCATGCAGTGTACAATTGTAAAACATAACGGCAACAACATGACATCAGGGAGGTGCTAGAGAAGGAGTGGCAACTAAAGCTCTCCTTTGAAGTCATGCGCGGCACCGCCGAGAAGTTATGCGTTCAACAACAGGTGTTACCCATGTGCTTTGACAAAAGAGAGCATCAATAATCGTGACTAGCGCTCTCACATCTGCTCCTACTGCAATTCGCTCTCTCTTTCAATGTGATGGCAACAATGAATTTGTGTACCTTGAATTGGAGCAGCGAAGCAAAATGCAGTGTAAAACTTACAATTTTAACAGCAAATAGTTTAAAAACACGCTGGAACACGCTTTAACGGAGTACTTTATTTGAAAGATCAAAATATCCCTTTATCAAAAGATAGAAAATTAACATGCGGAAATGTGCGCATTTTAGAAAAAATAATGTTTTTAAGAGGGCCTAATTCTAATTTCCTTTCGATTTGCGAATTACGAAGAAACTAGAAATACATGTTAATGATAGTGAATTCTTTCCTAAACTATTCTAAATCGATTCGAGTATTTCATATAAAATTTTGCGGTGAAATAAAGCTTGTAATTCAACGAAAGGTGAAATGCGTTCTTCGTCTCCGAACTTCGTCTTGCAACTAGAGCGGTGCCGAGCATGACTTCAAAGCGTAAATGGAATGCTAGACATCCCATTGTAACGCCTTGAACCCAAACATGTATTTGCATGAATTACGAAGAGTTGCCACTCCATCTCTGTAACACCTCCCTGATGACATCGCGGTTGTTACTTAAGCTGTGCTGATAAGTCTTTCATGGTTATAAAGGGGCAGTCCAGGCGATTTTCATAATTTCACATCATGTTGTAGCACATAAATCAACAGCTCCATGTACTAGAATTGTAGAATTTATTGTGGTCTTTGAGGAGAGAAACAATACTCTGAAAAGTCTGAAACAAATTACACTGAACAGTGTTGATGACATAAAGGAGCCTCACATGATTCAGAAATGTAGCAGTGTAATCCATTACAATACCACTTACTTAACAAGTTCACCTGTGTAGAATGTATGCATGCCATCTTCTTTTGTTCTGCTTCCTTGAGCCCCAACTCATGTATTCTTATGGCGAGGCTGCTAGTCATGATCCTTGTTCATTGCACTTTGTTGTAAATTTTGAAAACACTCTTATTCCTCAACCCAATCACTATAAATTCTGAAACTCTGTACTCGGTATAACTAATTCATAGTTGTTCAAATTACCTGTAAAAGTTCGAAAATCATCTGGATGTCTCTTTTAAGGTCAAGTAAAACTCTCTTTTTTTTTCTGCAGCGCTGTTCTGATGTTCGCCGCCTATACCGAGACGTAAAACTCATTGAAACACTGTGTCTGTAAGCGCGATAAGTTCGATGTTTAGAAGCGTTTAGGTCTCGATGAATGATTTTGGATTGTTTCCGCTTTGCAACAGTAATAATGCGCTACGTCACTTCTCGGAGTTTGCAAAATTTTCGCTTTAGGGAATATAGCAAAGGAAACCAAAGATGCAAAGATGTATCATCTATTGCGCATTTATTGTGAATAGATTGCGTAAATTCTATTTGTTAAAATCCAATCGTCTTGTATTGAGGATATTAAGAATGGTATCTCAGACGATGCAGCGATAGAATTTACACTCAAGACAACACAGTATCGCGTCTGATAGTTCGAAATCTCCTCATTTTGAAGCAAAACCAAACAAACAAAATGGTAGACAAAGCAAAAGAAAGGATAACACGCCATTACATGTGCTAGGTTTCTCGACTGTAAAGCAGTAACTAACGGTGCAGTGAGTTTGAAAATGCCACTGCTAAAATGTAGCCTCAATGTATTCATCTTTTCTTTCAGACTCTCTTGGAATCCGTTCGTGTTTTGGACCACTCGTGCGTAAACAGGTGCACTAAACCGCATTTTCACCGCTCTGGGCAAAATGCATCACTATAGGGCCGCGGTATTCACAAGTCCCCCTTTATGTGAGTGTGTGTGTGGAGTATTTTGCACCTCGTACATAGCGACGCGAGCGAGTGTGAGAAAGTGAAGTGTGTGATCGTGGATAGTTAATTCTGACGGACGTATTTCTGCCTATTGCGCCTCGGAGGAATACGCACGTTGTTGTTGTGCTGCGAAGGAACAGAACTAGGATTTCTGCCCGATCCAAGTCCAGTTGGTACAGGCCCGTTTGCTCCCCTCTGTTTTGTTCTCGAAATTTGAATGACGATGGAAATGGACAAATCATTGACGGATAGCAGCCTGATGATGTCCATGTCAACATCTGACCATGTATGACTTCATGACCAGCTGTTTGTCCGAGGATAGATAATCGCTGACAACTGACATATTCACTCTTTTTTACCTTCATCAGGCACTTTGATCTCCACACGACAACTTCTTAGGCCTGAAGAAGCCATTGGACGCTCGATCCGGGTAATTATAATCTAATATCTACTTCGTTGCGTTGTTACATTCTAGCAATCAGATATCTCAGCTAGCACAAATTCTCTCTTTGCCCATGTATCCATCGCAGGCCTTTAATTTGCGCAGAGAACGCACCGTGTTCCAGGAGCAAGAATCCTGTCATTGTTTCACGGAGCACAGTCAGCGTCTTCTCTCGTCTCGCCCCGCGACCCGAGGCGCGGGACTGACGGTCCGTGACCCGTTTAGAAAGGTCGGGTGCGTTACATAGATCACGGAATTGTCGTCAGTAAGTGCACCAAGCTTGGCATTTCCATCCTTTGACATTCGATTCGCCCTTTTAAAGGCTGAACTCTTCTCTGTCCGTATCGAACGCACTGAATCACGGCAATATCTCACTTTTGGCGATGTATAAGTAGCCAAACGCAAATATCCTTGCAACCTTGCAAGCCCTTGCAAGCACAAATTGCTCAGTCTGAAGAGAAGTTAGTGATAATTTACTTACAGTCAAACTACTAAATTCAAATAACATATGACGGAACTCATTGTCGGACGAATACGATGATCATGGATTAAACAGTGTACTAAGTATTCCACATCATTTCCGAGTTGGCTTTATTGACCTGAGGAAAATAAAACACATCTACTGATTGGTAGAGGTTTCACCAAAATAGGACCAAAAAGAGAGTAACTGAATTTAAGCGTTTCACACCTTTTTCTTTCTTCTTTTTTTTTTTTTTTTGCCGAACAGTATCAGAGCAACTATTATTCTGATGAAATGGTGTGATGACGCGGGTTAAATGTCTTCCACTGACCTTTGCCCTCTGTTGCCAATGGTAACGCGCATGCCGTATACTCCTCAAGGTTAATATTGTACATCTCAAATTATCAAGTGAATTTATTCATCGATCATAGAATACTATCATAAGATATGAATGATTCACTATCTGTAGACGACAGCAGTATAATCCCTGTCGGAAAATGTGAATAAATATCTGGAGTCGGAAAGAATTGCGTATGAGCGCCAAAAACAAACTCGTAAAATAAATCATACGCATGAGCCTATCTACATTATAAAACACACAGACAGACAGACAGACATTCACACACACACACACACACACACACGCACAAACAACACACAATGCTCGACAAAACAAACGACGATTGCGATCGTAAAAATTATATAGGGTTCGTTTCATAAAGTAATTGGAGTTTTCGTGCATGGTGATACCACAGATAGATGAATTGTTGTTTATTCTTGCTGCCATGGTATCTGCACACACTGCAATTTATAGTGATCACACTCACACACACACACACACACGCACACACACACACACACACACACAAAGCTTTTAAAACAATTTCTTGGTGTCATGTTCATCTGCAGTCCTGTATATATATATGTATATACACTGTGTATATATATATATATACACGGGGGGGGGGTTAGAAATGGGTTAGGAGATGGTGGGAGATGGTGGCTCATCACCAGGTGACGAAGCTTTACGAATATTAATATGTGCTGAAGGAAATGATTATTTTCATATCTGGTTTGTTGTTTTTTTTTTACCTACAGAAAACATTATGCCTGCCACCTTGCAAGCAAGATGTAAAAATCCATCAGTAACAGTGTCTTAAAGCTCGAGAGAACACTGAGCGCGCCTGCCTGCTTGCAAAAGAACCCCAAACAAATACCCAAAATCAATCAATCAAACAAACAAACATTCGAACGAACGAACGAACGAATGAACGAATATAATACATGTGTCATAATATTCCTGAACTAATTCGTGGAGATGAAGCGTCTGATTTCAAAGCAGGTTAAGCAACACTTGTAGGCATCAGATAGACCAAAATAAAATCTTTCCAGTGGTCCTTTTTTTAATTATGGTTTTAAAAAATCAAAAAGGCGTGTTTTCTTTCTTTTTTCCCCCTCTTAGCAGCTTTAATCACAAATATCTCAAATTAAGAAGAATGGAGTTGACTTGTTTTGCAATCAAAGTCTTCATGAATAAATAATGAAATCATTCTGAGGCGCCATGATGATTGCAGTTAACACTATAGATGATAGCAGGGTGTTTAACCCGGTGAAGTGGTCCCACCTCACATCCAACTGGACCCCATGGAAGACCAGCTTAGCATAGCTGAATACGCGGGCTATCCAGCCATCTTCTCAGATGGACGTGAACAATCAAACAAACTTTATTGCCACGGGCTCATTGGTTATTACTTGGCTGTTGCAATGATAGTAGCTGCATACAATTATTGCAACTTTGAAAAATAACTAGGCATCTCTTTCAAAGATATGCCCTGGAAACGTGACTAAGTGGATGGCCGCCATTTCTCTCACCTCTTGCCTGCAAATGCCCAAAGGAGCTCGAAGGTCTGGAGCATCTCTGAGTAGGTACGCAGGCTAAGATGTATAGTTCTCCGCATTGCTGAGCATGGCATACAATTCATCCATTTTCCCGCGTTTCTTTGGACTAGGTGGCTGGAAAAAAAAACAACAACATTCATCTCCTATTCTTCAACTCTAAAAATTGTCATTGTCATCATTTTTTGAAAGCGGGATTAATCGGTGATAAAAACAAATATGACGTGAAATATAAGTATACATGACGGGTTCTGTTTTCAGGGTTTATGACCCTTAATAATTATGTTGAGGTTTGAAAATAGAATCATGCACCTACTTTAGGCCAACACACCTGACGCCTGACGGGTGGTTTTGAATGCGGGAGCCAATTATTTCTTATGTATATATATATATATATATATATATATATATATATATATATATATGCGTGTGTGTGTGTATGTGTGTGTGTGTGTGTGTGTGTGCATGTGTGTGTTCATGGGTGTACTTTTACGACGCCATTTTGATTTTCCCGTATAAGAATGAATATAATATACTAAGAGCTGTTTCTATATACAAAAAAAAAAAAACTCACTACCTTGATTTCATATATCTCTGTTTATTTCTGCTTTATTGATATGGTCATCGAGCAGTGGTCTTCTATTGGGAATTATAAAGAACAACAGCAAGTGCCGTAAAACCTGATAAAAAAAAAAGAGCACAATGTTTGCAAGGTAGTTGCATTTAGGCCAAATACATCATACGCCCAATACCAGTATTTGATCGACTAAGAAATGCAAATCAAATTCAGCAAGGAATGCATTCTTCAGCGTTTACTTGAATGCCAGAAGTGAAGGGGTGGATCGTATAATGCTCGCATTTTTCTTATAAAAGAGCATGAATAGCATAACAGAAGATAACAAATACGATAGACAAGAGAAATATTCCTATAGCAACTTGTAACAAATCAGGCGCAGAAAATGAAGAAAAATGATAAAGTTTGATGGCATATCTACCTAAAAATTCTGTTGTGCTCCTTTAAGTCAATGCCTAGTCTATCAGGCTGCAAGGTAGATCAATAATGCATCCAAAATATCATAAATAATCAATAAGCCTTAAGTACACCTTTCTTCGTGCCATATCAGCAGTAATTAGATAATCAAACCCATAGAGAGTATTTGATAATTCAGATTTTTCTTCCATTTTCATCAAAGGAGAATACGATATACAAAAGATCACTAAATTTGGTAGGTAGATCCATTGTACTCGGAAGTGAACGTGATTAATTTTGTTTTTGTCTACTTGGTGCATGAGTGTCTTTCAGTGTTTGCCTTGAAAAACAAACAAGCAACAAACCAACTATATTGTTTATATGCCAGAGTGGGAAAATGTATCTTTCATGGAGCAGTGTTAAAGACAATGTGCGCCTTATTCGTCGTCATACAGTTTCTATACAGACTTTAAAAAAATATATTTCCATTCTGTTCCACAAATCTCTTGTAATCTACCAATCAAATAATAATAATAATAATAATAATAACCGGCGTAACTTTTTTTTTCTTATCCCCTTGAAATGCCAATAACTGATGGATACAGAAATGACTGAAAAGATAGATTGCAAACTTTCTTCAATAGTGATAGTAAAATAATCTCCTCTGCTGTCTCTTTACTGCTTGCAATTCATCATGTTCATGAAGAGTATTTGACGTTGTTTAAAGGCGATTCGTGCATTATGAATTATGTTAGACTTATTTGATGTGTATAGTGCACAATAGGATGGAATTCATGAAACCTTACGAATTTCTGTAAAATAGCTGTCACTCAGAAGGCAAATTTGTTAGTCTCTGTAATTATGCTGCAGCACTGTACACCCTGAAAGCAAACTTTTTAACTCGTTAAAAAAATAAAGACTCAAAGAGTAGTTTTCAAAATCGGTATTTTTCATTCCTTTGCTATCTAACAAAAAAAGTCATGATGTTAGCGTTAAAAGAAGAAGAAAGGAAGAACAAAACAAACAAATGTACCCAAAATACTGCCAATAGAACTAGAGAGCCGGTATGTCATTAGTGAGGGAAATGGATTGAAGAATACAAAATGAATAGTACCGAGTTATAAATGATACTTTTATAGGTATATTATTATGTTTGTGTGTTAGTGCGATATCTTCTTTATTCTGTGCAAAGAGTTTGTCCTTCTGTAGCAGCGATCTTGTGGAGCACTATACCCGTTAATGCATGATTATTATGTTTATTTACCGTTCTCCCTCACTTCGTCATGTTAGTAACTTCTACAATAACAAAACTGGATTTTCTTTTTGTCTTCGGATAAAAGCACGTCCAAGTTCAGCGATCATTGAGAATTATGTGCTCATTTTAAGCACTATGGATGATGTAGCTTCTTCTTTTTTTTTTCTCTCTCTCCCTGTTCTTATCATTTTTACCTTTAGCAGGATGTGGTTGCCACGGTAACAGGCAGGTGATGCGCCCCCAGCATCCTCCCTGGTGTCAGGTTGTGGCTTTACAACAACACACACAACGTGACCGATAGAGCGATGGGAAGAAGCGAAGTAGCTTTTTGAGCGTACGTGTGTTACAATACATGTTACTGTAAAAACACTGTGTTGCTTTGAATAGACATGGTTGATATTTCGCTCGATATACGTGATTATGTCCTCGTTTGGGCATCGTGTGTATATTTTGTCGATTCTTTTTTTTTCTGCGACGACCGTTGTTCCCTCTTACCACTTACATTAAGCCATTATTTTCTTTACGACTATTTTATAGCTACAGCAAAAAAAAAAAAAAGGGCGAACAAAATAAAAAAAGAAAAGGAGCGCTGCTTGCGTTGTGTGTACGTGTGCTCTGTCTTTTAACTTTCAAACCAAATTATTGATCAAACTTGTCTTTTTCCTTCCCCACTTTCCTTAAAAAAAGAAATCAAAAGCAACAACAAGTATAGAACATAAAAAATTCCTGTATAGAGGCACAGGGACTCTGTCCATGCAGGAAACTATTTTCTTTCTCTTTTTTTTTTCTTTGCAGCTCCCTATCATTTGGAGATCCGCGAAAATAACTCTTTGTACAATGTCAGCAAATGATTACACTGTATTTACCGAGATTATGTTTTAAATGTAAGATACTGGTGTATTACATACACACGTTAAAGGCAAAGCTGATCTAACCTTCTCCCCATTGCTTTGAAAGGTTCAGAAAGAAACAACATTCATGAAACGGAGAAGAGGCGTGTACACCGAGTGGCGCAATTAACGAGCCCACGAGGATATGCTATACGGTAGTATAACATATTTTGCTTGAGCAAGCGTTGCATCTCAAGGTGAAAATGTATTCAGGTGAGCATCGCCAGGCATTATTCAATCAGTGAGAGGATTTACGCTGGCTGATCACTGTAAGTGTAGGCGTTTGACATTCCCTTTTTTCCCCTTGAGCAGTTGAAGGTACATAGGGTTTTGTGTAGGCTGCTATATGCAGTGCCGCCCCACCCCTCCACCGTAATTCTGATGATGGAGATCAGGGGTGGGGCGGAGGAGTTTCTTCGAGATTGGTTGATTAAGGGAGGGCAGTCGTAGGCTGGTCAGATGCGCACGGCAAATTTTCCTTCTTTTATCATGTTTCCATGAAGGACTTCACGGACAAAATACTATTTCTACTAAATTACTGTTACTACAACTACTATACTAATAGTAAAAATGATAATAATGACAATATTAATAACAATTACAACAAATATATAGATAAAAAAGTAAATCAATAGATAAATAATGAATGAATAAATAAATACAATAATTCAAAAAAAAAACGAACAAGGAGCGGATGTCATTCACGACTGGTTTTTCAGGGAACCATCTGAGTTGAGATCTACTGTAGATCATCTGGCGGACCGTGTTATTCATGTCAGGGATAAACCTACGATTCCGCTATAAGATAAGAGAGATATGAAAGAAAATAGAGCCCTCCTTCGCACCCTGTGAGGAAGTCTCCAACAGTCCAAGTCTGTGGATGGATTATTACGCAACAAAGACGAATATACAAGAAACCATTAGTCCACTGAGCAGCACGAAGTAAATATCTTATTCCGTCAAGGAGGTATCAATGTGTGTGATAGACTCCTTCTCCATCCGTTTGCGCATATATATAACACGTAAGCAGGGTGAGTGACTCGTGTTTGGTTACCACATTTTGAAGGCAAATCATCGGAGTCGTGAATTCCTCGTTCGATTTTAATTGAACTTCTGGGAAGAAGCTGCGCTGAGCTATAAACGACTTAAATCCACCCATAAACTGTGCTGTATTGTGGATAAGTCTCCTAATCTAGATGCAATTAGATTTGGCGTGGGTTTTAGAAAAAAAAAAAACACCAACCAAACAAACAAACAAACACACGAGATGAATCAGTGGCCTCGATATAGTCATAATTTAATATTCCCTCACTGTCTTTTTTTAAATATAAGTTGCTATTACATTTCACGACTTGCAAGTGCATTGTGATAGTGCATGATTGTATAAAGTCGAGAATGATTTTGTCCACTTCATCTTGATGTTGGCCTTAATAATTTGAGTAAAATTTGAAACAAACCAAATAGCAGAAGTTCCATCAGGAGTGGACATGACCTATAGTAATAAACTTGTTATATTGCTGCGGTCCTAAAACCGCACGAACTGTAGTTCGCAGCTGCCGCTCCTAATAATCTTGTTTCTTTTCCTATGCTACCCTGCGAGTTCCAGATGTCTACGGCATTGTAAGTGTTGCGTGTGTATATGTTTGGTTTGACATTTTCCTACCGAAAGGTTACACTCATCTTAATTCGTAACCCGAAAGAACATTTGCTATGTAAGCGTGAAACGTGATTACGTGTCGAAGGGGTGACAAATGAAATTGCTCGGGGCAACTGTATCGTACCTGTCATATTTCTCACTTCTAGATGACGTCTCCAGGTACTGGGCATGCTGCAAGTACCCTTGCTCATTTCCCCTCCATTTTTCCTCTCACATTCCCATTATGTTGCACTGTCAAAAGTTTAGCTTGTTTCCATCGGTAATTTCCTCATGTTCAAATGGGCAGCTGTTTCAAGTGACAAAAATCGCCAGCAGCAAATATAAATGGATAAACAGGCTGTCGTTACTGTTGTAAACGGGCAACTAGTTTGTTAGAAGAAAATAGCAGAAGAGTGTTATATATTATGTTGTGTAGCGCTTATGTAACAAAAAATGAAGCTCCATTAGTCATAACAAGTCATATTCCATTTGTATGCATAAATTCCTTGGTTCTCTCTCTCTCTCTCTCTCCCTGTCTGTCTGTCTGTCTGTCTGTTTGTCTGTTTGTCTTTCTTTCTCTCTCTCTCTCTCTTTCTTCATCTATGCAAAGTTAAGACTTGTTTATCAAAATTGACCAAATCCTTTGTAGGAACTTAATACTCTTTATAGGCTCACCTCAAGATATATATATATATATATATATATTTTTTTTTTTTGCAGTAGAATTGTATAGGGAGAGAAAATAACAGATTGTGCAGATAGTAAAACAAATGGAGGTCAAGTTATAGCAAGATATACAATCCGCTTCTATACAAATGCAGGACCCTGGATACGAATATGACGATTTTTTTTTTCCCGCAAAGCGCACAATATGCAAAATAACCACACAGCATTTGGTGAAGGGCTCGAGGGGACATTCTTTCCCATGTTACACCCACAGACATTGCAGTGAGAGAAGTATATCTGTCATGGCCGCCATCAGACATTGTCGAAGTTGTAGCCATGTCATGTCCCAGATAACATTGGTTAATGGATCATTGTGTCAGCAACTAAAGAGAGCTTGATATCCAGTGGTACATTTTAGAGTACAAAGCCCACTTTAAACCCCCTTTAATTTTTGTTAAAACAAAAAGAAATAAAAAGAAAAAATGGGGGTGGAGTGCTTACGCCCCCTTTAATTTTGTAAAGGCGCCCCCTCTTTACGGAATTCCTGGATCCGCCCCTGTTAAGGGTACTGTCTACCACTTTGGAGCAGTGATTTGAAAAAAAAAAAATGGTTGAGTTATCACATTTGATACATATTATATGTAGGTCAGTGTTATCAGAAAACATCCTACTTTGTATTAAATTTTGCAATAAAGCCTACACTTAAGGAGATATTATTTTTCTCAATAAACCATAACTGGAGATCATCATCAGTATTATTGCAAAGAATATAGAAATATCTGTAAAATATCTGTTATGGGAACACTATAATTCATATCACGTTTTATCATCACCTGTATCATTTGCCATGATGAGAATTTCATATGGGCTATGGTGAATAGTTACTTGCATTTTGTCATTTCCCCATCATTATCATTGTTGTCGTTCTTATCGTAATCGTTTTCGTTGTAGAAAGCTTCAAACGCTACCATGGTATAATTACTCTTCGCGTTACTTTTCGTAGCAATGAAAAAAAAGTCTTTAGCTCAAATACCTGAACAACATCATCATCAACAACAACAGTTATTTCTTTTTCCCCTTCTCTCTTCAGTGACCACCATGGCTTCACAATTACATGCAAAGCAATTAGCTTCACACTTTATAGGGAGTATCCGCTCTCAATAAATTGTTCCTATGAACGAAGTTAATAACGCGAGAGGCATACTAATTGGTAACAAGAGCGCGTACAACAAACTTCACTCCTTTATCATTTGTTTATTCAAAAACAATGACCAGTAAGGAAGCGGATTGATTGCCATAAGGGTACTCCTTGCAAGATGATATTACGAAAAATAAACGATAAAAATCCTCCATGAGTAGGATGTTTTCACGGCAACTTGTCCTGGCATTAGAACAGGTTAATCGTTTTCTAAGTTCAAAAAGCAAATCTTTTCTGAAAATCATTTAGCGAATGATTTTCATTCAGTTAGACAGTAATACGTATATTGTATATATATATTATACATTTTAGTATTCCTCAGCGTTTATGCACGGGTCTAGGTTGTGTCATTTCGTTTGAGTATTGATTGTTCACAGGTTATTCATACATCCAGCAATCATGTAGAATCTGCTTTATATGCAGTCTTTCCTCATCTTCTCACAATACACAGAGTTGCTGAACCTTGCTGATCTATGCTATTCATGGAACATCAGATCTTATAACTCTGGTGTAACTCTAAATTTTATATTATGTTAACATAAGTCGTACACACTCCATGACGTTGCCTAAAGAAAACGGATCTTTTTTTAAACTTCTGTTTTGGAAAGCATTCACGAATTGTTCCAACATTTTTTCGCCAACTTGAAGTTGATCAGATTATTCAAGAGATCCTCAGTCCCTGTATTACTCGTTTCCGGTTTTCAGCTCGGCTAAGGATTATTTGAGTGACTCATTGTTTCTCTTTCTGTCTCATTCAGAGATGCTAAATCACACGTCTCCTTTCTCAGGGCCTGGCGAACGCAACCGTGAAAATGGAGTTCGAAATGTAGCGGAAAAGGAGGGGAAACCGCTGCAATTTTATCCCCAGGTCTCCCGGCTGAACGCGAAGTCGACTGAGGTTTCAGACAATGGAGCCATTGTCTGAATTCGCGTTGTCATGGTTGTACATGGCATATTAATACACGTTCACGTTGAAACATAATCGCCTGCCAAAGTACTGCGAACCTCTGTCCTCGGGAGAAGGCAACTATACTTTGAACTCCATATAGCTGTGGCTCTGGCACACTTTCCCTTGGCGCTACTAAAGAGGAAGAGAAAAAAAAAATAGGGAAGTAGGCCGATTGTCGGACATTTTTTTCTCGAAAACTAAAATAATTGCCTTTTTGCTCTGGACATTGATGCTACGATATGAAATGATTTGATTAAAGTAAATCACTGTGGTCTTGTTTGAATCACAGCAATATGATACATAACATTTCGTCTATTCTATTAGGCTATTTTGAATACGACGATTTCCCCACAATGTGATGATGATGATGAAACAGCACTTATATAGCGCCATTTATCTGTAGAAACATTCAAAGGCGCCCATAGTAATAACATGAAAACGTGAAAAGTATGCTCAGTGTAGGGGGAGCTATATTCCTATGTCTTTTCTAATCATATCATTCTTCGGTAATGATTGACAGATGATGTCACTGGCAGAATCTTGGTTTGGAAGTTCTTTTTTTTTCTGGGCACATCCAAGTAATCTAAAAAAAAAAAAATACATTGTAGTAAAAAAAAAAAAAAAAAAAAAAAATCATAGAATAAAATGGCACGTGCTAGGATATGCATTGGCCGCATACGAAATGTTGAGGGTATCATAAACCAAACACCAGCCAACATGCATTTGCATTGCATAGTTCCTTTAATGTAAACTCCCACCCATCAATTCCCTGAAATGATTATGGTATGGAGATTTGTGTGTAAGCAAATTCTAGACTTTTTGCAGTGTTTTGGATCAGTTTATTTACATCTGTCTTAAACACGCGAAAACTATGGCTTCACTCTGTCTACCAGATTTAAAACTTGAATGTAATTATGTAGCCGGAGCGCATTTTCGTTGTCTAGGTAGGATTCTTGAGATTTTTCTTGAGCCTGATACAGGGGCAAATTATTTTATAGTTTTATAAGATACTCTCCAAGCGAAGCATCAATGCGCACATACTGGCAATATAAAGGATACTTATCAGTAGAGTTACACGCGCCAGTCTACTGCGTCTAGGAATATACCTGACATATTAATGATAATCCTCTTGATTTATTCATTTGAAATTTCCAGCTTTAGACGGACTATTAGACGGATTATTCAATAACCCCTTTGGCGTCATTGCAGTGGAGAGTACATGTCTTATTTGTTTTGTTGCTCTCTTGACAAAAAAAAAAAAAAAAAAAAATTGATTGGGTGTGTTTCCTTTATCAAAATGTGAATGTATCAACTGCTATAGCGTTTCGTACTGATAACAGTTCAACTCATTCCAGTATGCATCACTGGCCAGAGACAGTAATATAATATTATTCTGTTGCCATGCATTGTTATGATAACTTCATGAGCCGTAACGGTTGTCATTGCCTGGTGGAACGAAGAGGGTATATTTTCGTTTCGACGCATACATCAGCCATCAATTCAGTTTCTTTATGCTAAAAAGTCGTTAATCTCCACAACGTTTTTCATTTATTCATAATCTGCATGACTCATCAAAGCCGATAATTGAATAATTATCGCCACCACATCGCAGCATGTACGGCGAGCCACCGCACTGCGCAGAGCTGCCTTGTCAGTGACGTCACAGCACTGTCTGGTATACCTCACTGATCTCTGTCTGTGATATTTACTTAAAGACCTTACCCATCGTTAAACCAGGGAGGTGGAAGCAAATCTTCCACCTCCCTGGTAGTAGCTTCCCAAAGAGCAGTCTCCATCTCTCTTACACCTTCCTGGTTAAACTTTGTAAATCTATGCTAGATGGATGAATCTGGTCGAGAGAAGGGTATCGTGGGGGAGCAGTTGTGTACGAGAATTTAGCACGGAGTGATGTTCCCAATTCCGAATTTTCGTTAATCCGAAAATGAAAAAAGCTTAGTTTTTTCGAAGGTTAGTTTTTATTTTATTTTTTTTTTTAATACACGAAAGTTCCTTGTTCCTAGATGTTAATCCCAAATCAAGAAGAAGAAGAAGAAGAAGAAGATGCATACCTACGAGCCTTATTTCGCTTTTGGATCAACGAACCTGCGGAATAACGAACTGCTTCTGCAAAAGCACCCTGCAGCACTCGATCTCTTCATTTTGTAGTAGTATATTATTCATTCATTTTTACACCTTTACAAAAGTGAGATACTTAGTACTCGGAAATACTAATGTTGTCTGTGTATAATTGATTGTACATCCGTATAAAACAAGAATTACAATTATCATTTTGCTCTGAGTTTATAATAATGAAGTAGCAGTGTATCCATTTATATGCTTGTTCATTTCCTGTTACAACCCGTTCAGCCTTTGTTTGAATTGTTCGTGGCATAACCATTTTTTACCGTTGACTGAATGTGCCTTTACGCCAGAACATTGTTCAGATTCTGGCGGATTTCGATTTAGAACACTGCCTGCGTCACACTCCGTCTTCTTCTGGACCAATACCTTTCTTGGGTGCCACCTTCGTTCTGGTAGCTGGATAAAATGTCTCCCCAGACCAATTCATCCATACCTCTTTTCTAATGTCAGCGACAAGCAGAAGCATACGGGATTTGATTGATGGGGGCTGAGAAGTTGAAAGCGAAATACATGGAACGTCGAACATTCGTGACGGGAGAAATACGAGCCCGGACAGGAACGCTTTATTGTTGAAGTTGTACTGAATTCTCGACGAGCTGATGCACGAAATGTCGATGGTGTATTAATGAGGGAAGAAACATCACCGAAGAGACGCGAGTAGATTGGAGAGAGGAGACGAAGACAGGAAAAATTTAGAGGAGATAGTTAAAGGGATAGTACAGTTTTGGTTGAGAAAGGGCATCAGGTTTCCAAAATTTTTTGTTGATTATTTTTTTAGATAATGAGAAACATCTTAGGTAATATAAAAAAGCATGTAATTTCAAGAGGAATTCAAAATTAATTTGATGAAAATTAGTTTTGAAATGGCTGATATATCCAAAACAAAGCGATCCTGACAAAATGTGGGACCCACCTTTGATTAAGATCGCTTTGCTTTACTTTGTTTTTGGATATCTAACCCATTTCAAAATCGGTTTCTCATCTAATAAACTCTGAATTCCTCTTAGAATAATATGCTCTTGAACATTTTCGTTAAGTGGTTTCGAAGTATCTCACAAAAAGTTAAAAGCTGAAGTCTTACCTTAACCAATACTATACCATCCCTTTAACTGTTACAAGGGGCATTGCGATTGGTAAATGGAAATGCTTCAGAAAACATAGGGGATAAAGACCAACGTATGATGAATTGCAGAAATTGGTGTAATGCAAAGCACAAAATGATGGGCGCTATGTTTTGTAAATATGTGACCGTGCATCACAAAACAAACAAAAAGTCGCACCCCTTAATTTTACGTGAGGACTTCAAAGAAAGGTGAAATGGGTGAACCGAGTCAATTTTGAGTTTTCCATATTTTCTGAAAGGGCTGTTCTTCTTCTACATTATTCTTGAGTTTGGAATCATAAATTGAATGGGAAAGTGGGTTTTCAGCAGTTTTTCTACAACCACTTTTTTGGAAGAGTATTGTGATCAGGTTTTTCTTCGAGGCCCCTTTCATTTCTTAAAAATCCTTTGCACCCTCTTCACTTTCAACACTAATAACTTTTGAAAGGATAATGCTACTGCTCTGAAAGTTGGCATTCATCATGGTCGGAATGTGGTTATACACCATGCTTAATTTCAGCTTAATCTGATAATCCCTTAATTGTTGGTGCTTCAGTGGTTAACATCATGTTTTTGTTCCATTCATGGCACGGGTAGTGCAGCTTAGTAAAGATTAAGCACTTGAATAGACCCTGTACTTCAGAGCATCTTTTCTCAGTTCACACTTTCCAGAACGTGTGCTTTCTTTCCCGTATACATATAGTTTAGAAGAATCCATTTGAGTTGAGTTTTACATCATTTTAAACTAAGCATGGAGTCTGCTCTTTCAGAATCTGCCCTTAACTAAAAATCCATGTCTGGCGACTTTTTGTTTATTTTGTGATGCAGGCTCACATATATTTTTCAATTTTAAGACAAAATCTGAATTAATATTTCAAGAAATCTCATTTGGACGTGGTACTGACAACTGGTCATCAATTATTAGAACCATCTTAGTGAAATTCCTTCATAAATTTCTACGTCTACCCAATGAACCTCTAAACATTTGCTATTATTTGATATATGATATAATAAATTGTGATTATAATGTCTCAATAATTATTTTCATGATTATATTTCATACTCTGGGTCTCCTTCCAAGAATACGTCGCTGTGTATGTCTCTTCCCGTCGACGCACTCCCATGGTATTCAAAGTTTTCCCTGTCGAGGAATTCCACAAGGTTCGCGTCATAATCCCAGGAAAAACAAACCTCTCGGGGAAATTTTCCCAGAGGTTTTCACCTGTCGTACTTCGTGTGGTCTTGAAGCTTCCGACTTCTGATAGCAAACACGGTCTCACTCACGATGATGGGCGACCAAAATCCTATGGGGGATAAAGGTCATGTTCGAGATTCAGGACCATCTCTAACCCAGCTTTCGTGAGGCTGGATTATGACAGAATCAGCATAAAAATGTAAGAAGCAGAAGAAGGAGACGACACAATCCATTCGTGTTGGAATGAGATGAATAATGAAGAGTGCATCCCGGTAAACATGGGCTAGCTTTTCAAAGGATTTCTCCTCCCTAATATCAGCTTATGTTCTACTCTGAACGGGAAAGAGATTTTATGCACTGAGAAAGTTTCTTTAGTTGATACACCTGTTTATATGACGGTTATAGCAAATGTTTTTAGAAGAGAAGTTACTTCATACTGCAAAAGGTCGAGGGATGGTCCACAAACACCTGTTAGCTTTTAAGTTGTTTCCTAACATGTTTATGAAAGATACAATTTCTGCATTCATATTAGAATATCAATTTCGTCCATTACCCATTGACAACGAAACGCCGATAAACTTTTGTGATTTCATACTCATTTGATGGAAAAAATGTATGTTATATTTTATACGAAACTAGAACAAATAAGGAGGTCATGGGACTATTTACGATGAGATTCTATGGAAAGCTAAAACAAAAATGTAAGTTTGTTTTGATCTTTATGTCTAACATAAACGATATGACAACGAAAACTCAAAAGTGATATTCTATGTTGTTTGTTTCCGGATATCGTAAGGACTGTACAGGACTTAGATTTAAATCCCGAAATATTCTGAGCTTCAGAGATTTGTCACATACGACATGACTTGGCTTGGTGGCTTACTATGGGTTCGTGTGATCACGAATGTTTCACATGTAAAATTCCCACAGGGATATAAAAAAAGTGATTTTGGCGAGTGCACCCTCATCCTTAGAGAGAGCCGATGGGGGGGGGGGTGTCTCCTCTCCTTTGAAGAGATGGTATTAAACTGGAGCTTCGACCATGTTCTCCTGTTGGCGAAATTAAAGTCTAAGCACGAAGAGATCGGAGAGAAAGATGGGCAAGGTGAAAGCCAAGTAAAGTGGTCGTCACAAGACACGTGCTTGAAGCAGGTGTCCTTTACAATCCCCCTCGGGGATTCGTCGAGTGGTGAATAGCGGTGTTGCCCAGTTTGTGTGTTTTGAGTCCCGATTAGCACGAAAAAGCCCAAAGCGATGTAGTTTAGCGTTTGTGTTAATTTACGGATTATGTACGAACCTTCGGAACCATATAATTCTTCAGAATAACGAATTACAACCAACCCATGTATGCCTATATATGGCAAAGATTATAATTTTGTCATTCGACTCCTCTTGATTATGAATAATGAAAATTACTATAATGAATACTTATAGTATAAAACTGTTCAATTCTTTATCATTTATGATAATCATCATCGTCATCATCACCAACACCACCACTATAAACATCCACCAAAATTTGCCAACCCCATCATCTCGTGCCTTGCCCTATGACGTGAAAATAATAAGCAGTGGGTTTGCTGATGAGGCTGCAGAGTGGACTTCATATAAACATAACTATGTAGCATAATACTTCAAGTGGGAAGGATGTGCTGTGCGTCAGGCATACAGCGTTAGTTGGATAATGAGTATAATGGTCCAGAAACATAAAGACACACACACACGGTCATGCACGCACACGAATTACCTCTCCGTATTAACTTCCCTCTTCAGACTATTCAGGTTAGCATTTCCACTGTCAATGCTGTCGTTATACAGGCGGATTTCGTATTGCGGATTTCATACCCCCACCCTCTCTTTCTCTCTCTATCTATATACTTCTCCCTAATAAGGTCAATGACCTCGATGTTCGCATACTTCATCAGTATTATATTATTTACCTCATATCTCTTGCGGTATCCATGGTTTCACGATGTAGATTGAAGAACGGAAACGCATTTCCAGTACCGGTAATTTTATGTCATGACAGCGACAAACTCTGCTCTTGTACAGTGAAGTCAATTTGAATAATCATATGACATGGAGTTCTCCTTTTAAGTATCATAAAAAAGGAAAATGTACCACGTCGTTGTAACAAGAGAAGAACAACAGAAATGAACGAATGAATGAATGAATGAGTCAATGAATCAATGTTAAGATTATCTGGAGGTTGACTCTTCCGAAATCGTGAGTGGAATGTGAATTCATATATTAAAGATGGCTTTGTTATTAAAAAAAAAATAAAAATAAAAAAAAATTGAGAATTAAACCTATTAGGAACACGGATAGTCAAATTTAGTAAATGAGAAAGTTAATTGAATAAGCTAAATTGAATAAATTAAGTAAGATAAATGTAATCAAATATCCTAACATTTTACATGACTGTTTCTTAGTGGCAGCTATGCATAAACCTAACTATACACAGCCCAGTCGCCGCTGTACATACGTAGCGCGACAGGGCTGTACCAACGAAGCTCCAAACACGAAGAGGGTCCAACGATCGCATGCCATCGGATTGAATTTTGATACTTTAGATCATTCTTTTGTCACTTCAAACTCATCTGACGAACAAAATGATAATGAGACTTCATATCTATGCTATGAATATTGAAATTTAGATTTAATAACTTGCCTGAAATGATGGTTATATGCAGCATGTGTGAACGGTTCACGAACGGTACATCGTCTTTCACGCCAGGCCATTTCCAATATCCGGGAGGTCACATGATCTGAATGCCCTTTCAAAAGGTCGCGCTGTCGACCGTGCTGCTACACCAACACTCAAGCAGCGCATCGCACGCACGCAAAAGATTTCCGCAGAGATCAAGGCGCCATTTTGAATTCTGCAACGATGAACCCTGACGGTGTTAGGGAATCCGCCAGAAAGTATAATTTTTTGGTTCCACGGACTTATCACGAGGGCTCTCAATGGACTTACGAACCTTCTGTAATACAAGCATGCACTTAAGGTGAGTAACGTTTGGTAACGTGTACATTGTTTATAAAGAACGTATGAATTTTCATAAGTTTTGTAGTTGTGTTGTGGTTCCCCACTATGTAGGTGCCCGCTCGTTGGTCAGACGCTGTATAATTCGCGTAGCGTATTAACAGCGTCTGGTCGGGCTAGCATAAACCATGTATTTATGTTATGCAGATTAACAAACTTTCTGATCAGCTTGCTTGAAAACGAATATTCTGAAAATACATGTAGATAAATCAGTCACTATTACCAATTCCCAGCATATATATCAGCCGCCAGCCTTGCAAAGTCATTACAACTGAAGAAGGATTGCGAAGGAAAAATGTCATTCATTTTAATGTCTAATTCAGGCAGCAACAATAGAATTTGCAGAGAATTTTTGAGGACGCAATTGATCCCTCTGAGCCGATCAGATTACAAAGTCAACAATTTCGCGCGCGCGATTCAATTCTACGTTTATTTTTTATCTTCCTCAGGAATGACATAAATTTAAGACGATTACGAATCATCTTTAGTACAAATTGGTTGACTGCAAGGTGAATATAAGTGGTAATTAACAAGTTAAAAGCATGTATAGGATGGTTTCAAACCAAACATTGCATTGTCTATTTTGCTCTGAGGATTAACGATATGAAAATGAAAAAAAAAAAAAATGGAGGGGTGTAGTAAAAAGGACTTCTTGTGTATTGTGGACATTGTGTGTCTTTGTCTAATATTACTTTTTCATGAATGCAAGCGAGACCTTGATATAGCTGCACTGTCGAGTTAAGCCCAGTTTTCAGATTTTGATGGACGTTTTACCGTTCTCTTTTTGTTGGAATTCCCTCTATCTTAGTCTGCTTGCCAACGCCTTTTGGAGTGGTACGTTCAAACTAACATTGCCTTTGTAGGATATTACCCTCGACAGTTGAAAAGGTGAAGGAGGGCAAAATCGTGACGTCATTCCTGTGCCACTGAGACTTTTTTTTTTTCTAAATTTTTCCCTCTTTGCCCTCATGTCGTCTGCGAGCAAAATCATACATGTATTATGCTATTCCAGTATAGACCTTGTTTAACATTATAGATTCACTGGCTGACTGATGTAGATTACTCAGAAGGGGAAGTCATTTTTAGCTACATTTGGTTTCAGGAAAAGTTATGTATTGAGTTGTGTGTGTGTGTCTGTGTGGGTGTGTGTGTGTGTGTGTGTGTGTGTGTGGGTGGGTGTGTGTGTGTGTGTGTGTGTGTGTGTCATGTGGAATTGTTTAATTAGATGAAACACTGCGCAGGTCGGATCACGTGTTTCCGTAAACATGTTGTTATGATATCAAGTCATTTAGCCTTGATTAGCGGAGTGGTAAAAGGAATGCGCGGGGATTGGTGTCCAGTATCATAAGATTTTACAAAATTTTATAATGCAGTATTTTGTTGGGGTTATTTTTTGGTATTTTTCTAGGTTGTTTTTTTGGCGAAGTTGCTTCTTCATTTCCTTTGACTCTTATCAAAACATAACGAACCCATATAAAATGTACACAGCGTGATAAACATCCATGCAGACACTGGTTAACAACCAGAACCGGAAAAAAAAAATAGGTGCCCAATTTTCCATTTTAGAGGGTATGTGTTCTCTTTTATATTTCAAAAGATTGACAAAATATGTGGAGATCATTAGAATGTTCTACATTTTGACATTTTGCATCTATAGGTGTAAAATTGTGTGCACGAGATCATAATCAATTCATGTAGCTGCATTTCGAGTTGTTGTTGTTGTTGTTGTTGTTGTTGTTGTTGTTGTTGTTGTTGTTGTTGTTGTTGTTGTTGTTTTAACAACCAAAGAGCCTTTCAAATATAGAGGGGTAAATACTTTTTGCCAATTTGACTAATATGACATTCTCTATAAATGCCAAAAAAAAAAAAAAAAGGTTGACGACGGAATACAAGTATAGCCAACAAAATGAGGAATATAGATTGGGCTCATTATTACAAAACTAACGTTCTATATATAAGATGGTCGTCCTGCTTCGTATATAAAATGTCATTTTCGGCGGTCCTTGGCAGTGGTGGTGCGAAAGAATTTGACCTTAAAAAAAGTCCAACTGAGTTTCACGAGCACTATTTAAATTAGTTTAATGGATTTCGTTTGACTCTTATTTCAGTATGCCAAAAGCTGACCGTCCCAACGTAACTAGCCACACTATGACCAGTTTTAACAATTGGGAACGAAATATTCAGTTAGCACACGAAAGGTAACATACTTTTAGCTTTTATGAAAGAATGCAAAACTCAATTGTAGTTACAATGAATGGTTTTAAAGTCATATTTTGTATTCAAATCTCAATCCGTTATCTCTAAGATATTAGAGAATTCCACATAGCCGTAACGAGTGACATATCCCCTTCCTCCAATTGAGAGAGCTGCTCCCTATATCAATCAGGAACAACTGTATATCTCGCAGTTGCTCTGTGCATCATTAATCGAACTCACCATTTTATTTCTTTTTTTTTTAGTTTTGAATATAGGACTCTAATTACGTAGAATGTAGCTTGAATATTTCAGTGAAATTAGTAAAAAAAAAAAAAAAAAAAAAAAAAAGTATGATAATGATGTACAGAACGCCGGAAGTTTCATTATAGAATGATCAAACAAGGTTATATTGATTTTCGATTGCATGTATTCACGATGATTATATATAGGTGAAGTAATAATGTCATCCTTAAAGGCATAATTTACCATTTGCAGATGAAACAAAAACCCCAGCATTAGTGCTTTAAATTAGTTCTAAAATGTGGGTTAGGGATAGAAACAACCACTTTTTAAATTTGAATCCATATAATTGATGTTAAGTATATTGAAATACAGAAAATGTGAACAATAGTTATAATGAAAATGTATAGAGACTAAACCATCTACAGTTATGGTTTAATGAGAAAAATACTGATATCTCCTTATATCTCAGGCTTTATTGTGAAAACTTTATGCGGTAAGTAGTTTTGTGATACAACAGACCTACACATATGCATCAAATATGATATCTTAAACATTTTTTTAAATTACTGCTCCCAAAGGCAAACAGGACCTTTAAGGTCTCTGTTCACTTGCACACATATATTTTCAATAAATCCCTTCTTCTTTGTAATGAAATAAAGAGGGATGAATTATGAGAGTGTCCTCGAATTATTTTAGACTCCTTCTTGCAATGTGATAATGACTTTTAGGGATGATAAGATGCGAAGTTATTTACAAAAAGCCGACTTTTTTAATCATATTTTTGTTATTGTTTTAGTTGCTCTTTTTTTCGGGGTGGATTTTTTTAATGCTTTCGTTTCGGTTACATGTAATTGCGTGCGTGAACAGTGATGAATAAAATCTATATGGAAATTAAGATGTATTGCATGTGATTATACATGATTAAAATTTGCTAAAAATACTAGTAGTCATATTAATGTATAATTGAATAATGTAAATAAAGTTGCAGAGAATCGATTTACTTCTAAAGAAAAATGCCATACAGAATAAATCAAATCAAATCAAATTAAAAATAAACTCTATATACGGGAGATTCGGCAGACGATGACACAATCTCCTCAGATTTGTAATGTTTTAGCGATATGACTTTTTTTTTAATGAAATGCTGGTGCTCCACAGCTCTCCCCTTGTTTATTTTATTGCAAATCTGTCGTTACGGTAGCATGATATTAATTTCTCAGGGAAAAAGAAAACCCACTTAAGATAAGGCGGCGCGTCATTTCAAAGTAAGATTGGCCGTCAGGCATCTAATTAGTACAACAGCTACTATGGAAGGTTTAAATAATACGACGCCATGCTATTAGCTTGTACAAAATCAAACAAACAACAATAGTTCTTGGCTTTTGAACATCAGCATTGAAAGTGAAAAATTGAAATCGAAAGCGCCAAGGACCTTGTTTTATCTAATCAAATCTTCACAGCGCGCCGGAGCATTTTTTTTTTTTTTTTTGTCACCGTTGTCATGCTGTCTTCCGCACATCAGTCCATAGAACGTGATATTCCCATCATTTTTCTTCATTTTACCCCCTCCCCCAGTCCAACTTGACCTCATTATCATGACATTTCGTCCTCCGTGGCTGGAAAAGGACCGGAAGATTGCGGAGTGAACACGAGAAATAAATGTGAATAGGTCTTAAGTAGGAGGAAAATGGCACTCTCCTCCAAAGTTGTAGCGCCATCACGCTTCTAATGACCCGCCCGGCGGAGCGCAAAATGTCCCACTGTCGCGTCTTAACCTTTATGTTTCTGACGGCACTTACAAAGAAATCAATGCTCATCTAGTCCATTGCCTAATCATTTTGCCCTTAAACGTGTGCTGGTTTCTGAAGGGTCGACTTGTCATAAGATTTGTTTTTGACAGGAAATGACTCGAGTTTGCATTAGGGACAACGTTATTGAACAAAGAAGAAATAGGACGGGGGGGGGGGTAGAGGAAGCGAAACCCTGTACTGTCGGGCAAGAAGGCTGGATTGAAGGCGATGAGCAAAATGGTGACTGAAAAAAAAGAAAAACAAAGAAATATCAAGGCGGAAATACGGGAATCCTAACAAAAGGAACTAAAAGTTTTATTGGGACGTTACAAGTTGTGTGTGTGTGTGTGTGTGTGTGTGTGTGTGTGTGTGTGTGTGTGTTTTCAATAGAGCGAGAAAACAAAGCCTAGTGACGTCAATGCGAGACACGTATTTTCTGTATTCGTTTGTTTCTTGATTGAGAAACACGTTTTGTAACGAATTAAAAAAAAAAAACAGCGCGAAATGCTTTTATATCAAAGATGCACATTGACACTTAATCGTATTGTACTTTTGTTTAATTCTGCACTTTAGATAGTTACTCATGGAAAATCATAACATGGTTTTATTTGCTCACACCAATTCTTGAATAACAACGCTCAGCATCTTTTTTTTTTCACCAGATATGGCAAGCGAATTAAAAAAAAAAAAGTGATGGATCATCACTCCACAGATCTCTCATACTTTATGTGTACCCATAAAAATATCTTAATCATGCTCTTCCTGTAATCTCTCTCACTCTAAAAGTCATTATTGCAAAGTTATTACAAGACAACGACAATTTGATTCCGAGGACACATTTTTGCTACATTCATGTCAAAAGGAGAAATTAGTGAAGATCGTTGTACAATAACTAGGAGCTTCTTAAGGTGATGACATCGGTTTCTTCAAATTTCGCATGTGGTTTTTGTACTATCTAGTTTCACTGTTCCGTGAATATTTATTTGGAAACTTAAAGGGATGGTAGTTTTGGTTGAGGTGGGGATTCAGGTTTTTAATCTTTTTGCGAGATAATCAGAAACCATGTATATGAAATAACTATTAGAGAGTTTACGATTTTAAAAGGTATTAAAAATTGATTATTTGATGAAAATCGGTTTTCAGTGGGTGAGATATAATTTGTTATATATCATTTTATCATATCATATTATATCATTGGGTATATTATATTATATGATATATTATATTGTATGATATAATATATCCACTTTGTTCTGAATATTATGCAAAACAAAGTGTTCCTAATAAAAGATGGTTACCATGCATGCACCTTTTATTACGACCTCTTTTTTTCCTTGATTTTGGATATATTAGTCATTTTGAAACCGATTTTCATCGAATAAACTTTTGATTCCTCTTAGAATTGTATGCCCTTCAATATTTCAACTACATGGTTTCTAATTATCCCGCAAAGAAGTTAAAACCTGAGTCCCATGTAAGCCCAAACTGCATCATCCCTTTGAACATTGCATAATAATATACATTTCTTACATTGGGTCCGATTTCTAAGAACGCATGTTAATCTGTTCTCGTGATTTTGCTGTGTCAAAAAAAAAAAAAAACAGCTCGAATATGAATACGGTAAAAAAAAATGGTTAAGTGTTTTGAGCACTTGAATAATACAAAGTATTTTAGACTTTGCTTTGACTGCATGGTACGTCATGCGGTTGCTCCAAAGTGGAAAGCAAACAATAGATTAAAAAGCGTCTGGTTTGAATACAAACGATACAAATGTTTTGATTTCTTCGTCACCTCATTACCCATGTTAAACCTTGATAATCTTGTTGGTTTTACCACTCGAGACATCAATAATCTGCACATAAATCGTTGGTGTCACTTGGGAGTTAGGTGCTTGGGGAGCGCATTGTGCGTTGAACGTGTTTCAAAGCTCGTCAAGTCCAATACATCCGGGCACACACGTTGTAACTTCTCACTTTGCTCCTTGTCTGTTATAATAGTATGGTCTTTGTCAAAACCGTAGGATTAATCCGCGTGTAACGAGTATTAATGCAATCACATGGTCTACTGGGGGAAACATAATACATGGTTGGATGACGGCTTATGTTGACCGAAAAAAAAAGAAAAAGAAAAAAAAATGTCCCGTTTTAACACCGTTATTTGATATTACCTACTACGTCACTTGCACAGTGAGATCTACTGTGAGTTTGTTATAAAGTGATGCTAAAAATTTGATTAACAGAAAAAAATGAAGGCAAATTGAATACAGGAATATAATCAAGACTTAAAGCAGTGACTCCCCCCCCCCCCCTCATTTTTAAACCAACACAACGGCGTGTTTGTTTGTTGTTGTTGTTGTTTTTTTTCCGGGGGAAAAGGGGTTTCCTCTTTTTGCCTTTTCCCCGAGTTTTTCACTAATAGGAATTTACAGGAAATGTTAGCATTATTATGTAGGTCTAGATTAGCCGATGGTAGCTGCCCTGATGATCTGTTTCTGGAACCAAGTAACCTAGCTTCAAAACAAACATCTCAATACGATAGTCGAGCGCTATGAATAAATGAATCTGCGATATCTTTCGCCGTCGCTGTTTGCCGACTTGGAGATGATCACCGTGTTTTGTGTGCCTGGATATAAACACTCTGCGCTGGAGCCGTTAATTAATAATGAGTCTCCACCGATTGAATTATTCCACTCGAGAGTCTATTGTGACGCTCTTTTCTCTCCCGGGAGCTTCTATTGTGACGTAACTTCTTGAAGAAATTGATCGAGAAGATGCCAGGCCCGTTATCTATCTAGCAAGCACAGAGCGATCTCAGCGGTTGCCAGGGGCAACAGTCGCCTCTCACAAAGTGCGCGCTATCCATACATGAGTTCAAAGGGAAGAGCGCGCCCGCGCACGCGTGAAGACATGCAGCACCAACACTCGGGCGTGAAGTGTAAGTCTTGTGCCAGTGTACGCAAAAACCAACCTTCCCACACATCCGCACAGCTCCGCAAATAACGAGAACGGACATTACTGGGAACCGTACAAAACCCAACATTTTGAAGGAATTTACGCTGTAAAGTCAACTTAAGAAATGGACGTGTAACAAGGTAACGCTGAATTTGTTAATGTATCTGATCTTGTCTCTACTTGTTTGCTTGGTATCTTGAGCCCTTTTCTCGTTAAAGAGATTGACAAGTAACGGTGCATGTTTGTGATGGAGTTACGGGACGTCGCTTGGAGTAGAAGCTGTTCGAGATGATGGTGACAGTCGGAGCGATGATGATAGTGGTGACTGGGATGATGATGAGTTTGCAATGTTAAAAATACTGACTGTCATAATTTTGTGATTTTAATTATACTGTCGATCCATTAGTATCATGATTTACTTATTTGTTACGCTTTACGGTTGATGTAGATATCCAGTTGACGCTGTAATCAGTTGTCTATCCTCATTCTTTTCTCAGACTACGTTCGTTTAACAAATTATGAAAGATCTTAAGCTCAACGTGGTAAATACAAAATAAAAAAAAAAGTCGTTATTTGTGAAGATCCACGAAATATTGTGTGTAGTCTGAGCTTACTGATAGCAGTGTGAAGGATGGAAGTTCAACGCATGACCCAATTTGTGCGTGCGTCTACATGGCAACAGTGTAACGTCAACCCACACATGATTGTGAGTGCGGTAGACTGTAATACTTTAATTATGTTCAAAAGCAATAAACAACACTCTATGTAATAATCCAATATATGATATATTGATATCACACCTCAATATATACCCCTAAGATTAACTTTGAAATAAGTGTATCTGTTTTGTTCTTACTTTGGAATTATCTTTCTTTTTGAGCCACTTGCTTTTTTTGAGAGAATAACGTTGTTCACGATTCTTCTTCTTCTTCTGATTAAGTCTGCCTCCTTCAATAGACTGAAGATTCTTGCAGACTGTGCTATTTACATTATAATACCATTTATTTACAGATATTTACAAGCACGTAGAAAATTTGACGAAAATAACCAGCCACTTTGATCAACCGTTAGACGATTTCGAAATGATCCCACAGATGGCGCTGAAACAATTTCTGACGACAGGGAATTCCAATTCCTTACAGTTAACTGATATTAGGTATTATGCTATCTGCGATCGCGCGAACATATCCACATACAGTACATTGAATTCTTGTTGGGTTTTTTTTTCTTTCTTTCTTTTTATGATGGTATTCAAAACACTGTTCTGATATACACAATCTTGACCATATAGTGCGTGTATCGAAATATTTTCGGTCTGCTCTCGATCAATTGTTCAAGATACATTGCCGTGTACAGTAGGCCTATCTGTCAAAATTCTCTCGACTCTTGGGCATGTACATATCATATGGGGGTAATCTATACCTACTCTTTTCAATATACATTTTCATTTTTTTTTTCATGAAGTAAAAAGAAAAAGGAAATGTAATTTCAGTTGGTCTGCATAAGATGTGAATGTTTATGTATGTTATGCTATCTTTGTATCGACTGAGTTCCATTGTATTTTGGTAGGTCTCTATGTCCTTGAAATGTTGGTGCAGTAGCAATAGGATACGATAATGCTTGCGTACATACATGCTTAAATGTGGCAAACACTGTACATGCATGTTTTCTTAAAGCCTTATGACAATTTATGTCATTTCATTTCACGTATATTTCATAGTCTAATGTTTTCCGTTCGAAAGTTATCAATGTCATCACATGATAAAAGCGATGCGGCCGTGATAATGGCGCCTGCTATTTTTTTTTTTTATTACAAGCTGCTAAACTCGCTTTAATTTCATCGAGACGTCGCGTGAGAGCAAATCGGTGACGATGTTTCAATAACCTTGAATGAAGGAGAATGAAACAGTTGTTATGCTGTTATCAGACCCACACTTTATTTAAGTATTGTCGAGATGCGTTATGATACTAACAACCAACCCAACAAAATAATAAAGAAGATGCTGTATCTTCATAATATCATGTACAATACGGAACGAGACGCAAGCACCGAACAGCGTAGTTTGGAGATCTTATGTCATTGAGCTATAGAGTGATTTACCATCAACCAACCTAACAAATAATGGAGATGATCCTGTATCGCCATAGCAACGTTTACAATCAACGAGGTACCTCCTTCGTATACAATACTGTACTTAGTACGACAAGAGACGCAATTAAGCACCAAGCAAAGGAATTTGATGATTTTTTTTTTTCAAGTAGAGACCAATTGTTACGAATACCTTTAATCGTTACCACTTTCCCAATTGTATAATTTACAGGACAATGCAATCAAGTAACATAGTCATCACACCAGCCCCGAGGCGGTGGGACGGGGCCAGACGAAGGCATCCATGGCGACATCGGGTTGGACTAGGGGGACGAGACAGGAGTGCGAGGGGCTCGCTCGACCGGCCGTGGTTGACCCGAACGGCGGTGTTGCTGGCCGTTTTTCTCATCTCAACCCTCCTGTACATCACATCTAGCGGGGAGACAGGAATCTCTAACACCTATGAAACAGGTGAGGCCCTTAACAAGGGGGGATAAGAATGTTACGTGGTATTGTAAGAGATTTGGGGTGGGGTGGAGTGGTAGGTGAGGGTTGCTATATGTGGTGGAAATGGAAGGGGGAACAGAGAAACGTATTGCAGAAATAAAGGGAGAGAAGAAAGACGAAGGATGGTGCCTGATGGAGTTAACGAGGAGATCCTGAGAAGGGGAGGAAACTAAGCAAAGGAAAAACGAGAAACGGAAATTAGAATGAAGGCTTATTGGGAGGAGGAGGGGGAGGAGAATTTGACACTTTAAGGAAGACGAGGATAAGCGGGAAGGAGACTTCAGCTGCGAACTGAGACAAGGGTACTATAAATGGAACGCGGGGAGAGGAAAGCGAGATGAATAATGAGAAAAGATAGCTGGTAACTGGAATTGGGATCAAGGAATTTCACGTACTCGTTATGTTGTGATCATGACGTTCACAACACCTTCTGATGAGTGCACATCGTCACCCACTTTTAGATGGATAGAAAATAAAGAGGGTTATCATCTTCCTTCTCTTATTTCCTTTGTGCAAAAAGAAGTGGCGACAAGGAAAAAGGACTCGTCTTGATGCCGATGTCATTACGTCTAACCCTTCGTCTGTAGCTGTCAATTCCTATAGCTACATGGGAGTGTGTTCCCCCCCCCCCTTTCCTCCTCCTCCTCCTCCTCCTCTTTAGCATCTTTGATACCTGGTACACCTTGAGCATTATGCTTCCTCAATGTGACGCACTCGAAGGTCGGATGCACGTCGGCTGAGAAGCAGCCCAAAACAACCCAGAATTAACAGCACAAACCGTAATGGAGGTGGGAAATATAATTGATAAATTCATCCGGTCCTCTCCTCCCGTCACCTGCTTGCAAGACGCCGCAGCAGCCGCACGATGCACACTGAAGGCTTGCCCCATAATCACATTATAAGTCGCGCCAGAAAATGCAGGGCGCGAGAACAAAATGACGTGGGAGAAATGTGGCGTTCACACCAGCTCTCAACATCTTGCAACATCACCAACTGAGTGGTAACAAATCATAACTGCATTTGTTTGCAAACTAGGGCAAGCCAACATCACGTTGATGATGTAGCTGTTTTACTCTACCTTGCCAAAACTAAAAGTCGTTCCAAACTAAACAAAACCAAACCAAACTGAACCAAAAAAACAAAACAAAACAACAACAACAACAACAACAACAACAACCACACATTAAGCATCACTTGTATCGTGATCACTTCACACACTATATACTATCACGGTAAGTATACGTCATGTTGACGAGCATTCGCAACGGTGGTTGATTCTGGGGGCAAAATTCATTCTGACTTTGCAGAACAAGCGTAACAAGCCCCAAGACTTTTTGAAAGCAGCTAGACATTAACTGCGAGCCAATTAGACGAGAATAAGGGGATCGTAAGGAATGAAGTCCCACATTTTCAGCATATAATGTGAATTCATCTTCGAAGGGTCCCTCGAGAATTGTCTGTTCGCTGGCAAGCGAGAAAGCAATTAAATTCACGCGGAATCAGCAAGGCTTCGTAATCGAGTTTTAGCAAGACAAGCGAACGAAGAACATTAACCAACATCTGAGTAACTATAGAGATGAGATGAGAAAGTTGTGAAATGCTTATACGAAGACCATTTGCTCAGACACACACTGCCAGGAGGGAAGTTTTTTGAGCTGAAAGTTAAGCGGCAAAACGGATTAATTCTTTTCTGGAAATTTCCCTAACTTTCAGTTACAATCAACAGATCAGTGAACTTTTTGGCTAACTCCTGACGGCATGTCGCCGTTGTTCTTTTGGCCATTCTTTAATTATTTTACGTGACGCCATCTTGCCTTCTCTATAACTTCACCGTGCCTTTCAGAAATTATTGTAGCTGTTACATACATCTCAAACTAAAGAAGAATAAGAAGTAGAAGCAGAGTGTGATGGACAATAATTGCCAATGTATAGATGATAAAATTCGTGTCTGAAGCTGACGGTCAATCATCGATAGAAAAGTCAGAAGCCATTGGCCTTCGTCGCCATGTTTGTGCGTGTGTCACGTCTGAACCATTTCATCAACGCCTGATGTAAATATTTCGCAAGGTTGCCATAGAAAACCTTAATGTCACTCCACGAAAACACGAGTATCGTTGTGTCTCCGGACCTTGCTGGATGACAACTTTTTAGCCAACAGAGCTGATTTGAGTCGAGGTACATGATGAAGAACGGAACAAGAATAATATATTTGGACAGGAATTTGTGCTCGCAGCAATACTTATTTCGGCACAGGGACAAAATGGAAGCAAAATTCTCCTGCTGTATCTTACACACAGGACCACCTTCCATTACGCCCCCGTCGATCAATACTTTTCTCAATTATTTAGGATTAGATGGACAACCCCCTTTCGCTCCTTTGCTTCAATGCGATCTGAGGCTACTGGCCTGGCGGCGAGTGCCATTATGTGAAGCTTGGGCCTATGTCCACCGAGTAGTTTCGGCCAATTGTGGGATGCGTGCCCGCCTGAAGGGTTCTTCTCCGTGTAAAACATGTTAAAGTTGCAGAGTGGTAAGACAGACAAAGGAATCTAACGGAGCTTTGTCCTTCGATTTTGGGGCTTTGCTCCCGTCCTAATCCATCCGGATGAATGGGTACGGAGGTTTCGAACCTATTCTTTCCTTGTGGCTTTGTTATAGATCGACGGCGTCGAATAGGTAATGAAGGGTTTCGGCAACTCCGCTCTCCATTGACTTGTATAGTAGGATCGCCCCCGTTCCCTGTTCTAACTCGGAGGGAGCCGAATATGCCTAGTTGTGAGTCTCCCTCAACGAGACTTAACCTTGCGAAGTCCTAAAAGCAAAGAAGCTACTTCATGCTTCATGGCGGACGGACTTGTCTGCGCGCCTGACTAGTGTGGCGACTGTCGATTGCTCGTCCTCACTGGGGAATTTCGTCTAAGCAGTAGGGAGGTTCTCCCTCCTTTCTGCTGAGAGGATAACAACCCTCCTTTTAATCCTTGCTAAGCCTTGTTTATAGATCGGACTTCGCACGTAACCGTGGACCGTTACCTGAGTTGTGATCAACACTCGGGGAAGCCATCCTAATGCGGAGGTGAGAATCTCGGAATGTGGCTTCCCCTGTGTATTCCATCTTGCTGAGATGCTATAAACGCTCCTTGTTTTCGTTACGGGTGACCTTTTTTCTTAGAACAGGGGAGCAAAACAAATACCTATCAACGCGCACTCTCAAAGGACTGATCTATCCAAACAGATCGGCGACGAAGTGCTTTGTAAGAAAATTAACAAGTTTGAGAACGTTTTTGCCAATTTATAGAGGAGTCCAACCCCAACTCCGCTTGCTCTGTTGTCATATTTCACGAACGTTCATCAACTTTACATGAAGACTTTGCGTTATCTATGTACATCGAACGTCTGAGACGTACGGATTGTCCTTCTCTTTAGGATTCGTTGGCAGTGCATGCAAACCATTTCTTGTTTTCTTGTTTTCCCCCTTTACAAAGATTTTTTTTTTTATCCACTTATTTTGTAGAAGAGAGGAAAATCAGGTTTCCCCTTGGGGCAGAGCGTGAGGTATGAACACATCGACTGCGTTTTCAAATAATAATGTTATGGCGTCTCGGAGTGATGGAGAATCACTCATTCTCACGTGGGCTGCAATGAAAAATGAAGCGATGATGATGATGACAAGTGAGTTCTACATGTTTTTGTGATTTTTGCGGGTTTTTTTTTTTTCCTTCTTCCCTGTTTGGTGTTTGCTAGTTGCGTTTATTGATTATGTTTTCGCCAATAGAAGAAGCGATATTCAATAAACTGTTAAGGATGACGGGTATCAACGACAGTTCGTCGGAAAATGTCGGTCGCGCTCTAGCCATGATGGCAAACCAGAAATATAACTGCATTAGCGTGACAGATGTTTTGAATTCTGCGCAGACAAGTAGGGCATGTGAAAAGTACCAGCAATTTATATTCCTCAGCAATCCAAAATCAACGTAGTAGAATAATGTCAGCTTTAGAAGGGCAGTGTAGAACCTAGGAGTTGTCACAGAACATTGATAACTCCCATGTAAGAACCGTAACCATTCTGATAGATTGAGACATCCCAACTCGGGTTATTCTGGCGCTGCACAGTTCATGTGAGCCGGCATTATGTTTTTCCATTTTGTTGGGATGAATTTTGATAATGCCCTAGCGAAGAGAAAAGGGAATGAAGATTTGGGGGGGGGGGGGGTCCAGATTTTACGGAGGCAGTTTCAAGTGATGTATTATGTAGGCTCTACAAGTATACATGTACAGTATCCGACGTTACGTATATTATGTTACAGTACATAGCACCTCTGTGCAAGGCCTCTAACTGTTGAAATGATCGGAACCACTAGCCCATTGGAGGATTCTTCGATTGGTTTTCTCAGTAGCATAATTTTAAATCGTTTTTCATCGCTACAACATAACTGGCTTTGTAAATCATTGTGATATGTTTGATTTGATTTATGCATTAATTTTTTTTTTATCACTCTGTATGTATGCTACACTGTTTTATCTATGTAATAACTGATGGTGTGTTTTTAATAATTATTTATTGGACCCCTTTTAAATTCAGCGCCTGCAGAAAATGCTTGCAACACAAAAGTGGAAAATAATTTCATATCACATCATAATCATAACGACGACTTGGGGTAGTGACAATTTCAAAATACTTGCCTCACATCATGGGTCAAGATAGCTTTACAGAAATAGAATAAAAAGCACATTGATGGAACCGGAGAGGTTAAATCAAAATTGGATGTGGCCTAAGAACGCCAGGAAAATTTGCACTTTCGCACTGCCTCCACCAAACAGTAATATCATCAGAGTAATCGAATGTTGTGATATAATCACCTCAGTCACTACTATAGTCTCCCATTGACGTATTCACAAATCATCACCAAATTCTGTTTTTATGACATGAAATCAGAAGGCAAAAAAAAGGTGCACTCTACAAAGTACTAGAAAACGACGGACCAAAAGTAGCGACGAACCATGTATTGACATTAAAAGAAAGATATGAATATCATGTTTTTTCCCTTCAGCGCTTGTTCAGTAGAAAACTGGTGATTATAGATTTTGTGCGCGGAGATAACAATGCCAGAAAATCAATAAATACCGTCTAGTTGATATTGATGTAACTTCATGCGTGCATTATTATTGTCATGCCTTTCCGATGTAAAGTATCCAGGGCATTTACTCTTTCATTTCTTTATTGTTATTCTTCCCTTTCTTGGACAACAGCTCGCACAGATATAAAATCAGTGTTTTTCCTTGAACAGAAGAATAATAGACACCTACAGTCAGCCTTGCTTAAGTCGACCTTGCATAAGTCGGCAGTCCAAGTAGATTCGACTTAGGCAATGTTGACTGTATTTTTTTTTTTCAGATGATGCAAATGATACTCTTTTGATGATTGATATTGTAGGTTTATGGATATCTTTCGTAACTTCGATCTGCGAAGCACTGCCAGTAGTATTTTTATAACAAAAGTGGATTCTTCTTCTTTCTCGTTATCTCACAGACACCCACTCGGGCAGACATTTGCTGTCAAACTCCTCTCACAACAAGCCTGCCTGGGAACAGTGCGATTATGAGAAGGCCCACTTGCCCGGGCTGTGGGTGGCATTCTACGCTTTTGCCGTCATTATCTTGTTCATCGGTAAGTTAAAACAAAACAAAACAAAAAACAAAACAAAGCAAAACAAAATCATTTTGTTGTCTTTGATTTGGTATATCATTTTGTTCAACTCCACTGTTTAAAGAATATCCTCCTTCCCACAACTGGCTGTATACCAAGTGAAAATATATCGAAAGAAATGGAGGGTGAGACAATCGAATGGCAGGTAAGCCTGTATCAAGTGTAAGGATTACAATCATAATATTTTACAAATTCTAATAAAAAGGGGTATGCATTCAGAAAGCTAAGAAAAAAAAAGAGAAACAAGCGGAAGAAAGTGAACGACATTGATTAAAGATAATTGGATCCAGACAATATAAGAATGTCAGTGAAAGAAAGTTGAACACGAAAATCTAGGCAACTCAATCCCAAACAAACAAACAAGCAAAGAAGGGGTTTGTAACCACTTTTGTGTTTAAAACTGGAGTTGGCCAATTTTTATTGCATTACGCGAGTGCGTTATTTCAGTCTCGCTGCTTTGCGTTTTAAACGGCATTGCCGATGGACAACGTATGGAAAAGGGGGGTATTGCCAGATTGATGTTTTCTTTATAACCAGGACAACTCGACTCACATCCAGTCTTTTGTAGTTAAAGACACTTAATTCTCATTCATCCTTCAGTCCTCTTTAACTCTCTGAGATAGGCACGTTAAGATTTCGTAAGCAGTTTATATCCCCCTCCATTCTTATAAGCGCTTCACAGTGAATTATCAGAACCGCGCTTCTTCTGAGGAGGCCTCGAGGCACATTTAGTTGTACTTCTATTCATCATTGTGTCACTTGTCTGAATAGGGAGACATTTCTTGATCTTTTCAATCTTTTCAACAAAGATTAAAGATGACAAATGCCTTTATTCACTATGTGCAATCGCATCCAGATACATATGCACGACGTGTGTAAACAGCAAAGATCAGCGTAGCCTTTCGGTAGTCTTTCAAAATAATCTTAAGTAGGCATTTAGAGCGAGGCTCTGATTGAAAAGAATTACAGCGGAGTCTCTCACTATGGCTCCCCCACCCCGGTCCATCTAACCTTGGTTGTCATGGCGACGGATTATCTTCTCTCTCTCTCCTCCAGCTATCGCCATCATCTGCGATGACTTCTTCGTGCCATCTCTGGAGGCTATTTCGGAGAAGCTCGAGCTCTCCGAGGACGTCGCCGGGGCCACTTTCATGGCCGCCGGCTCGTCGGCTCCGGAGCTGTTCACCTCCGTAGTCGGGGTCGCCTTCGAGAGCGATGTCGGCGTCGGGACCATCGTGGGCTCGGCCATGTTCAACATCCTGATCATCATCGCGCTCACAGCTGCTTTGGCCGGAAAGGTCAGTAATGAATGCCCAATGTGGGCGCATAAATAAAAATGTCAATTCGGTGATAGTTTTTGAGTCAGTAATGAAAGGTGTCGTTGACGGTTTCGTTTCTCCGAACGATGCGTGGAGCCCACTTTTCTCATACACTCCTTGCCGTTTCTATCTTATTCTGAGACCGAACGTGATGATCTCCCTGTACACACTAATCTTCATAACGAACCCTCATTTTCCATTCATTCACTCTTTCTCAGTGATATCATGAGCCTTTAGGCTTCCTGTTGCATAAAATGATTAAGAAGAACAAACAAACAACAACAACAACAACAACAACAACAACAACAAAACATGCATCCGGAGTAACCTTGTAATTATTAAATAAAAGCAGCAGTGAAAATGAAACTGTTAATATCAATACACGTGTACACTGATTTTTTAAATAGTGAAAAATCAATATTCTGCTATGCATTACTTCAATGCGTTCTACATCTTGATGTAACCGGAATCTCAGTCGATGTGCTAGCACTTCCATTACGTTCTACAATTCCCTCTCATGAAACGTAGAGCATTAACGTAGAATAATAACTATGTTGTTGCAGCAATTGATGTCATTCCTGTGTTAGTGAAGGTGTTCACTCAGTCCGTTTACTTTGCAGTCTATTGCTTGAACAACAGTTCATTCATTCCTCATCACTGCGAGAAGGATATGCACGATTAACGAATTAGTACCTGTATGTCTTTTTCGCTCATTCATTTTCGCCATTTCTCCCTCTCGCCTCCAGGTCTTGAATCTTGACTGGCGCCCTCTAGCGAGAGACAGCATCTTCTATCTGCTCTCCATCGCGTGTTACATCATTTTCTCGTGGGATGTCTACATCACATGGTGGGAGGCATTATTGCTCCTCATCCTCTACATCATCTATCTCGTCCTCATGAAGTTCAACCCTAAGATCATGGCAGCGACGGATCACATAACCTGGTGAGTGTACACAATAGAGTATAGGCCTTATACACAGCTGCTGTGCACACTCCAAATCCGATTCGGGGTCCCGTGGCCGCCTGCATGAAATCGTAGAGGGCGCTCGTACGGAAACTCGTTAAGTGTCGTATATAAAGAGCTCGTTTTTCGTTGTCTAGCATCAGAAGGTCGTTGTATGCTCATAATTGTAATCATTAAACAGTGAATAATCGGTGATTATTGACGTCGATAAAAGGCAATTTGTCAATCAGTTGCAGCAAATAGGAATAGTCTTTTTTTTACTTCTTAAAAAGAGTTTAGTTCAGGAGATTTTCAAAAAAGATTTTCTCTTTTAGCCGGAAGAGCTGTATGCCATCCACTGTATGCCATCTCCCCCCTGAAGAAAGCAAAATGTAGCCTTGCAGTGTGACATAACTGCGTTGTGTAAGTTCGAATGATCAGAATCTGATAGTTTGCGGAATCTCCGGGATGAACGCTTGAATGCATGCATATGAGGGTGATGGTAGATTAAAATAAAAGGGGTACGTATAGTTACCCACCCCCATTCTGTCAACTTAAGCTTTTTAATACCCAATGAGTCTGAGTTTAAGTGTTAAGCTTGTCGGATGGGGATTTTCTACAAAGTTATGACCTTGTTTTATTCATATCAATGAACTCTACCTCTCCTGTTGCCATGGCAGCGGAGGATTCTGTCGAAATGACGTGGCCCCCTTGGACGAGGAGGCAGCGGTGGAGCAGACTCCAGAGGCAGTCCAAGCACAACCAGCTGAGGGGAACACCGCCGAGACAACGGCGGAGCAGAAGGGAAACGCCCTACCCCGCAAGCTTCCACCTCTACAACATCCAGCAAACGCGGATGTGGTACGTTTATCAGTCTGTTCATTTACACGCGCCTAGGCCCCAGATTGTTGAAAGAGTGGCACTGCCTAAATTAAGTCTGTCGGAGAATGCATAAGTGCAAGGATAGAAAACGATAAGATTTAATTGACGGTTTCTAACTTCACTCATGCTCTCATCGATATTTGAAATATAGCTTTTCGTCTTCCATTAATTTTCATTACGTGGGTTGCAAAATATCGAAGGTATACCGTGGTTACATTGCATAATAATCCATTCATAACATAATGACATTACTTTTGTTCTAAAGAGAATGACGAGAATTTCAATCAAAGCAGTGATTACCTCTAGACTAAAGAATGATTAAAACTTTGAAATTAAGCTAAGTCAGTCATGCAGTGGCCTAGATTGCCTCATGTGATTTAGTTTTCAGCGATGAAATCTCACCGTTCCAAAATGTTCGCAATTATTATTTCTTTCCCCCATACAGGACAGGAAAATATCCGTGCTATCCAGTGCCTCCACCACACTCGCCGTTCCCAACGCCAACAACAAGCACATTTTCCACCACGTTAAACATGGCGAGCTGTCATCCAACTTCGTAAGTCCCATGCGAACTTAGTCTCTTTCAGTGCGTTTTATGTTTATTTTTATTAACTTTCTCCAATGAGAAACACAATAATATTTATAGAAGTCATTATTGTTCTTTTCCGCCTATGGCTCGAAGGTGTCACGAGACTGAATGATGTGTTGGTGCCATAAAAAGCCAAAGTGAATGTACATACTCTGTGAAACATTTGGCATTGGTTAAAAAAAAAAAGATAAAGAAAAGAAACCTTCTTTTTGACACGACATGACTAGATGATGATAATGATATTGGCTATTCTTTCCAGAGTTAGATGAAGCGTAAATGTGCGATACCATGGACATTATTTTAGTGGCTGCCCATGTAGTGATGTACCGATGTACCGATGTGTTGGCTCAGTGAGTAGAGCGTCTGCCCTCACAATCGGGAGGTCGTGGGTTCAAACCCCGGCCGCGTCATACCAAAAGACGTTAAAAGATGGGAGTTGCTGCTACTTTGTTTGCTGTTCAACAGTTGAAAAGGTTAGAGCAACGTCGATCTGGCGCTGCTCAGTGGCTGCCGGGCCCACGATCAATTGGGCAAAAAGAATTTCCATTCTTGGACAATAAAATTTGGAGTTTATATCCAAAACAATTATTATTATTATCATTATTATTATTATGTAGAATAGATATGCGTGTTATAGGATGATGTTTTCATTCGTAAGGTTATCGACTTTATCTTAGTGGATTTAATGTTTCACGTCGTTCGACATTCAGGAAATATTTTGTAGCATTTTGTAAACTACATAGGGAACAGAAAGTTATTCTTTAATATCATTTTTGACAGAATTCAATTATCCAAATTAATGTAACTTTTGTTTTTCTCATTTTCCATTCACCTGCCGATATCTTTCACCCTTGCACATTCATTTCTATTTTCCTTACCCCCTGATCACTGCCGCATGCACTTTGTCTGTAAACCTCGTTTCCTACCATACACACTCATATTTCGTTCATCTTGAATGCACTCCCTGTACCTATATGCATAATTTCATCTGTTTCACCTGTTGTCGTGTGCTGTGGATTCTCGCGCTCGCGCAACTTTGCCAATATCTTACGCATTTGCGCCTGCGCAATGGTGCCCTGTCTCAATGCAGACATCATCAAGCTATGACCTAAGGAAGCTAGCGCGCGATAGCGACAGCCGCGCGAGCTCAAGGCCAAACAGTAGCCTCTCGAAGCCACCCGTCGGCTCGCGGCCCGCTTCCCAATCCTCCTTCGTCAACGGCACCAGCAAGCCCGTGTGGAATAGCAATAATGGAGATGTGAACTCAAACAACATTCCCATGACGAAGACAAATGGGAGCGTGAGCCAGCAAAACGTGAACGCGGTGCCCAACGCCAACGGGAGGGCGAACATCAAGAACGACCTGATCGTGGGCGACGTGGAGAGCTTGGGCGGCGAGAGCCAGGTCGAGTACGGGAGTCAAACGCAGCTCCTCAGCGTGCCTAACGGCGGCCTGCGCGACTCTGATTCGGGCATCCACAGCGCGCAGCGCACACCTGTCATTCCTGACACCACTGACCCACCCTCTGACCCTTCCTCCGATCCTAACGATCCAAAGAGACGGATGTCACTCGTCGATGGACACCACCACCACCACCATCATCACCACCATGAGGACGGCAAGGCGGAAGAGAATGGCCACGCCCAGGTAAGGACCCCTCCCCTCTTTTCTTTGACTGAAATAAACCGTAAGGAACATGAACGATGCAGAAGAAAAAAAAATGCACACACGCACCAACAAACACACTTACGCACACCATCATAATTCTTCTTCCGTGGTGGGATACAGAGAACAAAAGAGTGCAATGATCCCCTTTATTCCGTCATGCTTGTCGGGTAAAAACTCATTAGGTGAAAACAATACAGTTCCCTAACAATCGATGTGTGTGTGCGAGTATGTGTACACACACCCACACACACACACACAATCTATATCCAACATACACACACGCAGGCATGCGTTTGCTCCACTAAAGGCTCCCTACTTGATAATGATTGAAAGTTATAGTGATCTTTTCTTACTGAGATAATGACTTACTGAAATGATAAATAAACGAAATCCAACTGACGCAGAAAAGAAAAGAAAAGAAAAACATGAATATAATAAATAATCATTTTTTTTTTTGGTTAACATATGTTTATCGATTCATCTATTCATTTACTTATAAATCAATCAATCGATCTTTCCATTGTTATTTATACTTTTAGGAATGTAAATGGCTTTCAATATGATGCTTTTACCATGATTGTATGATACATTCACACATTTTTATGCTCATTATCAGGACGGGGAGAAGAAGGAGGAGGAGGAGGAGGAGGAAGAGGAAGAGCCCACCCTCCGACCCATCCCGTGTTTTCCCGCCATCAACATGTACTACCCTGACAAGGAGATTCTGGCTGACACCTGCGGCTGCCTGCGGTATGCCCTCAAGTGGGTCCTTTTCATCATCAGCTTCCCATTCATGTGCGCCTTCACGTGGACCATCCCCAACTGCAGCCTGCCGCACCTCAGGTACGTGGGTCAGCGGAACACCGCTTTTAAGACCTTTTGACACCTCCAGCTACCACTGACGATAGTAATAATTATAGGGTCATCCCACGAGACCGACACTCACGAGTCATACAGCCCACGAGTTTGACATTGAAAACAGGTCCATGAGTCATACAGCTCACGAGTCATACAGCCCGTGAGTTCGACACTAGGCAAGCTAGTAAAGCCCATGAGTTCGACACTAAAGGTAAAAACAGTCCACGAGTTCGACAGATACAACACGGGGCTTAATGTGTCGGTCTCGTGGGCCTTGTTTGCTTAATGTCGAAATCATGGGTTGTATGACTTGTGAGCTGTATTACTCGTGGGCTGTATAACTCATGAGCTGTATGACTTGTGGACTGTGTGACTCGTGGGTGTCGAACTCGTGACGTGCACCCATAATATGGTTAAGGTCTTTATTGACACTGTTTAACCAGATGTCTCTGCCATTATTACTTCTCTAACCTTGCCAGGTAAACCTATATACCTGGGTCGAGAGAGACATGGCTGGTGAAAATGATATCTTGTCCAAGGACAGTGCGGCAGCCTCCACATAGTATGATGGTGTCATTCCAACTCTTCTTGTAGTCTTGTAGCCTAATCAGTACAACGATTTTACACTGACTGTCTTCTGCGTTAACGCTAGTTATGTCCGCACAAGAAAGAAGATTATCAGTAGACTCCTCTTTTTTCTGTCTTTTTTATGTGTTTCCAGAGTCAGGGAAAATGAAATTGTCATGCATGAGTAATTTTTCCATGCTTCCTTTCTTTTCCTTCCATCTTCAGGAAGTATTACGTCGCATCCTTCCTCTTGTCCATCTTCTGGATCGCCGCGCTCAGCTTCGGGATGGTCACTCTGGTCATCAAGATGGGCTGCATCCTCAATGTCAACGAATTCACCATGGGCCTGGTCATCGTCGCCATTGGCACCAGTGTCCCGGTGAGTTTTTTTTTTTTTTTTTTTTCACTACCAAGTCGATGTCGGGGAGGGATCCTATTTTAACCCATTGCTCCGATGTTGCACTGTGTTACCGTCTAGGGAGCCTTCATTTGTTTAAAAAAAACGCGTTGGTGACCTTCATTTTAGATGAACTGAAGCCCGTGTCTAATATATCGCAATGTTAAAGTAGCTACCCCGTCATGGGAAATCTTTCCAGAGGTATAGACGATGGTCCTTTATGCTTTGTGCTCATGCTCCGAACTGGATTACTGAACGTCCCATTAGCTCAGTGTTTGTTTCATTTTAATGTTGTGATAATGATAATGATAATGATAATGATAATGATAATGATAATGATAAGGATAAGGATAATAATAACGATGATGATCACTATAATTATCATGATTATCATCATCATCATCATCATCATCATCATCATCACCACCACATGTAAGGCCGGGCGTTGTGGCGTGTGCCTGTAATCCAGCTACTTTAGAGGCAAGAACGGGGATATGGCTCAGTTGGTAGTGCGTCTACCTTCACATCCAAGAGCACCGGGTTCGAGTCCCGAGTATCACTGAGCAATGATGTGTGTAATCATTCCGTCCCCTCTAGTTAGAGGCAAAACACTCTGTCCCTCGGATAGGACATTAATGGAGGTAACCTGTGTGTGTTAGCCACGACACAAGCACGTAAAAGATCCCACTTCATTCATTCATCGCAAAGAGCAGGGTGCCAACCCGGTGAAGTGGTCCCACTACCACCCACACAAGAAAACGGGCGAATGATGCCGACCCCTCGTGTTTCGCCCCAGGTGACTAGCAATAGTCAGGAAACGGTATCAACCAGGCTCACTGTGCCATACGCTTGAATGAATGAATAGATAAATGAATGAATCACATGTAAGGCCTACCTATCATTACCACCGTCATAATTACCCAGAATGTTTGTGCATTATTGTTGCTATGGTTTGCTGTTATATATGTGTTGTTTTTTTTCCGTTGTCGACTTCCAGGATGCGCTGAGTTCCATATTGGTGGCCCGGGATGGCTACGGGGATATGGCCGTCTCCAACGCCATCGGATCCAACGTTTTCGACATCAACCTCGGACTCGGCCTTCCTTTCCTCATCCGAGTCCTTGTCAAAGGCGAGAACATGGCTCTTCTGGGCCCCGAGGATATGGTGAGCTCTTTGTTTCTTTGTGTGTCTGTTTGTTTGGGTGTTTTGTTTGGATGTCTGTTTGTTAGTGTGTTTTTGCTAGGGTGTTTGTCAAAAATCTGTGGATCACTTGCTTAAGGGTGTTCACTCCATTCAACTTTTGAAAAACAAAAATATGTTGTTGTCATTTGAAGATCAGTACATATACATTATTTTATTGCCTATCGTGCGACAAAATGTGCGAAACCTTTTCTGATTTGTGAAAATTTTTCAAGTGTATTTTTTGTTCAAATATATTCATCCACAACCTATTACAGACAGATAATGAGAGATAGAAGTGGCAGGGGGTAGGGGAGTTGATAAGGTAAGCTGTATGCTGATATAACTCGTTATTGCAAGACATGTTAAGGACATCAGCGAAACACGTACAAATATATTCGTGGGTGAAATAATGGATAAAGAAGGACTGAACAGACTATGGACTAAGAATGATTTGATTTCATTTAACCACTGAGGAAGTGATAGCGAGCTTTCGAACTGCGACGTGATGGCTATAGCCCGCCGCACACTGTACGACTCACGACTATACGATTGACAAGTCGACTGACAGACTTTGGATCTGAAATAAACACGCGTGTTTACTTTTATGCTATTGTGATTCATTTCGCATCCACAGTCTGTCAGTCGTAAGGTCGTGAGTCGTGTAGTGTTCGGCGGGCTTATATTAAGACGACGCTAATTAGGCCAACAAATGGTGTTCTGCACATGCGAGACAGCTGTTTCCATTGTCCAACCCGGGAGGCTGCGTCGTACTAGCGTTTGCGTCGCGGATCTAAAGCTCGGTATTGAATGCTGTCCGCCCAAGGGCTGGGCAATGAAGATATAGTTACATTGCCTAGGGCTACAATCACTGCAGCAACGGGACTCAAACCAAAAACCTCTTGGTGTTTCATCTTAACCACTCAGCCACAACACCTCTGTGCATAAGGAAGTATGATGAAGGGTGCACGTCACGAGTTCGACACCCACGAATCATGTGAGCTCATGAGTCACACAGCCCATGAGTTATACAATCCATGAGTTATGCAGTCCACGAGTTATACAGCCCACTAGTCATAAGGCCCATGAGTTTGACACTAAGCAAACAATGCCCACGAGACCGACACATTATGCCTCGTGTTGCAATGTCAAACTCGTGGGCTGTCACCTTACCTGTTGTCGAACTCACTGACCTTATTTGCCCAGTGCCGATCGAACTTATGCGCTGTATGACTCGTGGACTATGACTCACTGAACTTTTTCAATGTCGAGCTCGTGGGCTGTCTGTCTTGTACGTGGGTGTCGGTCTCGTGGGATGAACCCATAATGAAGACATTTTGGCAGTTGCATTGTTCAGTTGTTGGTTTCATTACTTTACAGTAAGAATTTTATTTTTACTCTCTATCTATCTATCTATCTATCTATCTATCTATCTATCTATCTATCTATCTATCTATCTATCTTCTTCTCGTATACCACCAGATAAGATACGAGGACGGATGGTATGGCCCGATGCCTCCACACGCCAAGTTCGGCTTCATTCTCATCCTCGTCCTCTTCCTCACCATCATCACGTTCACGGCCGTTCGATTTCGCCTCAACGCCGTCGTTGGTGTCTCCTTCGCCGCCATGTACGTCCTCTTCCTCGTCTACGCCTTCATCCAGGAGCTCTTGTGTGAGGGGAGTTGCTGACGGCCGCTTCAGCGACAATACATCATTGTAAATCAGCCAACATCTATCCATTGGATTTAATGTCTTAAACACACCAAACATTTTTCTTAGCGAAATCGACAACTAAAGTGCACGATGACTTTCACAACATAGAAAATTATGAAGCGGCCGTAATTTATGTGACTAAAAAACAATAATAATCAACGAAAATTGCTGAATTAACCCGATGTTTGCTAGAACTGAAGACATGTTTTAGAATTTGTCAAAGCCATATACATTACAGTGCTGCACAGATGGAATTTCCTTCGACGGAATGTTCAATAGTAATCATGAAATGTTTTATCGTGCACTCTAATCTACCGGATGAACATGCATTCAGCGATTTCCTTATCACAAATAGCAACAACGACAAATCTTCATGTGTCGCAGTTGGCTACCAGCAATTTACCGTTGGACTCGTGTGCTTGATGAAAAATTTATATTGTATACTTGTCAGCTATTTGTGAAACGCAAATAGAAAAAAACATGAAGCAAAGACGATGCAATAAAGAATGTCATCAGGGTATCAATAGCCATATTTGTTATGTAAAGAGGCAAAAAAAAAAAAAGAGACAAGGACAGAACTTTGGGATAACAATGAATTACAGAACATAAAGTAAATTTCGCCATTTTTGTTGGAAATCATGTGCGCTTTCAATCTCCCAAGATATGCGCTTGAGTAATAAAGAAGTGATGAGAGAGAATTCTGAGAGCGAGGATTAGTAGATGAATAGTTAGATAGGTAAGAGATATATTTGAAAGCAGGGAGAGAGAGAGAGAAAGAGATGAATGAGAGAATTGGTAGAAATATTTGGCAGTCAGTTTGGCAATCGTCATTGCAGAAAGTTCATTTTCACAGATCGCTATAAAGGAAGTTTGCAATTTCTGGAGAGAGTAGATTCCGAAACACTTGAAAAAACAAACAAGCAAACAATGCAATGGCCGTGCGGCTTTGTTTTCATTGTTCTTTTTGTTTTCCATTGCCCGGGCAGTATTATCACTGGGCGTAAATACTTAGAATTTCAAAAGGATGATAGTGGTTCAGACGTTGACCACTTACTGCGATACTTCTTGCCATTTTAACATAATATAAGAGCGAAAAAAAGACCGTCCAGTATTTTCTTTTCCTCCGTAGCTAGTTTGTTTCGAATACGGCCTTATAGATGGCTGTGGTATTTGAGTGTACTTAACCAATTAAATTGGGGGGGGGGGGGGGAGGGGTCTCAGCATGCATTTTTGCACACACACACACACGCCCGATCATCACAAATTTGGCGAATCCCAGTGTTGAATGTGTCATGGCAATGGAAAAAAAAAGTTGAGCCGAGTCCATGTATAGTGTGCCTTAAACACAATAGCAACGAAAAACGAAAACCAATGGCTTGCAGTATCGTATTTCATATCCCTGTTGTTGGTTTTTTTAATTTCATCTTTTGCTCATTATTCTTTTTTTTTTCTCTCTCCTCAATCTGTTTAGGTTGATGTGGTGAATTATTTCCTCAAGTATTCACGTGAGGAACGTGATACGCGTTTGACATTATCGTGAGTCAAGGATAACTGCCTCTCGTATTGAATAGTGGAGCAGTACAGCAATATCATTATCAGCTAGCATTGCACACTGTCATGGGAAGATGTTGTTGTGTGTGTTACACGAGTGTACATAGAATTGTGTGAGCGATGCAGCTGTGACTTTTAGCGGTGGGAGATTTTATTATTTTCTTCTCGGAAGCGAGTTTCTCGGCGCACATAAAGCTAGATGGAGGAATAAAGAACCTTGTGGGTTTCTTTCCTTTTCTGAATAGCGTTGATTCTTCGAGAGAAGCTCCGTTCCCGCATTTCCAACGAAAGAAAGAAAGTGTGTGAATTATCATTTGTAGAGAGACGTGTATCATAATTACGAAGTTTATCTTGTACAGGCAGAAACGAACTGGACCGTTATACATATTAATTATTTTCAAGATTGTATATTATGGTTTCTTACAATTTTCGCACAAACGTGGCCTACTTCTATTCGTTATGTGCAGACACACAAAATGTGCTATGAGCACCGGTATTCGAGGAGCCTTGTAACTTATTTTCTAATAAACATGTGATATTAAAATTTACAGACTCGTTTCTTCTCCCGTGATTTCTGGAATGTCGTTCCGCCATGTCTATATCCGTATCATGTGACTTTTATTCAGACAGTCCTGTCACATTTTTTTTTGTCTTTATTTTCGTTTTGTTTGTTTTGTCGAAACGTCAGGCCATATTATATTACATAATCTATCTTTAAAAAAGCAAATGTATATATATATATATATATATATATATAAATAGGGCTTTGTCAAGTCAATGGCAGATTCTATTTTTATTAACATAAAATCTGCCATTGACTTGACAAAGCCGTATGGGCGAAAATTCGTTAAAACTACGTCTTTCATGGAGTTTTCTTATGAACTACTGTTGTGAACCAATACTTTGTTGGACTCCGACCAGTATATATATGTATATATATATATATATATATATATATATATATATATATATATATATATATATATCATCATCATCATCATCAAAAACAAAACTGAAACGAAGTTCATGCTGTATTCCCCAACAGTTTATTTCGTCACATAAATTTTCGAGCGATTCGCTCTTTCAAATGTTGAAACTGAGAGAACAATAACAATGTTGATGAATACAGCATGAACTTTGTTTCAGTTTTGTTTTTGATGAGTATCACGCCAACACGTGGACAACTTACTCAATAATGACTGTGATAAAAACCTAAAATGACATTAGAACGCTCTATACTGGCGAGGAAAGCGCATGTTTTAGAAACATGTTTTAATGCTATTTTAGGTTTTTATCATATGTGTATATATATATATATATATATATATATATATATATATATAAAACTAAGAATCAAGAAATAAACTAGTAATGCATTATTTCGCCAAGAAAGAATAACTGTGGCTTTTGTAATTGATGATTTCATCTGTTTCTTAACGGGAATTATCATACCGACTTCATCCTACCGATGATTATTTATATATATTATATAATATATGGCCTGACGTGTTTATTGAGGTATCAATGTTTGCTAGAATTGAATATATTTCACCTAGGTTTATATAAGGGAGAAATGGTCATGGCATTTCTCTGTAGGACATTATACCACGCACAGCAAGCAATCAACACGTTATAAACCATTGTTTCAATACTGGACATATACTGTTCTTCCGCAGACTTTGTCTACTTTATTTCCACATTAAAAAACAAACAAAAACAATAACAGAAGAAAAAACTGTACATCACTGGAGCGAGTTATCGAAATCGTGTCAACAAACGGATACAAATTATGACTGTTATATACACGCATAATGATTATTATTCTGCTAGAGTTGTGTGTGTGTGTGTTTTTTTTTTTGTAACAATGAGGCGAAAGGAAAGAGGGCGATAGTTTGTATCTTTTTTTTCTCGAGAAAAATAAATAATTCCTCAGACAAAGGTCACCTTTTAGATGCAGTACTAAACATGAATATATAATCCAGCTTTACATTTTTCACACAAAAGCGATAACATGGCTATAAGCATTTTTTTTTTTTACAAATAAATACATAACAGATATTGACGATACTTTAGAATATGATCACACTTGCAACATACAAATAGAACTACACTTTTATATACAACCACGACGCTCTGACACAAGTCTTCAAAAAATGTTAGAGGTCTATGTATGCGTGACATGATGAAGAAAAAGAAGCAGAAAAAGAAATAATTATAGTTATGATAGCGCTGTGCAATATTTCAAATGGTACAAAATGTATATATATAACGTAGAAGCTGTACCTTTCTTCCTGCGTCATCCAAATGAGGCGAAGGCAAATGCTTAGTTTACAAAATTCCACAGCTTGATAGAAAATCGCCCTGACTACCTGCGGACAACTTCTTCCCAAGTTGAGCAACTGACGCATTTAAATGTTACACAAACGTGTACATATTTTGCGTAACGAAGGTTACCATGAAAATCCCAAAGTTTTTGTTGAAACTAACTTGCGTACACTGTGAATACAGCACTCTGAAACCAGTTTAGCGTGTCCAACTTTCAATTTTCCAGTTCGCAGTATGAGGGCAAATACTTAATAATACCAAAATTATTTGTCATTCAATATCGGAGAATATAACATATGCAACGATGACTGTGCTCTTCTTCCAAAATACTCAAAACAGAAACCCTGGGGATGAGGTTGCCTTGAATACACTGAATACATTTCAAGGGTGTCTCAAATCTTTTTAAATTTTGACTGAGCAGTATAACAACCCTAATAGACATAATTATCCCACTATAGTCCTCATTCACAAGAATGTCTCCTTTGTCGCATATATTATTAATTCGCCCCAATGGTTGTAACGCAGACGACGCAAGGGGCGGTAAAGCATTTCTACAAACTGTAACATTTTTTTTTTTCGCCGACATATTTATCATTATGTGTGACGTATACAATTCTTCTATCTCATAACGTTTTGTTATGTCTACAGTTGTTTTGTGAACTATGATCTTCGTTAGATTGTGAATGTTCTTAAGTAACAAGGTGTCAATTAAACAACTGCTAAATGAATTAAAGAATAAATAAACAAAGCATGTCTGTCACATTGTATCTCGTCAGCTGCCAAAAACATTGATTTGACGTTAAACCCGTAATAGGTCAGGGGCAAAATTACCGCATTAGATATCTGAATATTCAAGTATAATCCCATGAAAATATTTACGAAAATAACTTCTCTCCTATACAGCCGTCCTTGTTGTTCACACAAATTACAGCTAGATAAAAGAGATATTGATTTAATCTGGGCTGCTGCCATCAAAAAAAAAAAAAAAAATTCAAATGCATTCTTCCTATTATAACGTAAACATGTGGTGGAATAATGATCCGGACTTAGTACCGTCTGAGGCAAATATTAAGAGATAGCAGATCAGTCTTTCACTACATACAGTACTGTGCATCAAATAGAGAACGATTACGTAATTTCGCATCATTGTCACCACGTGATCAATATGCATGCTAATGATTACTTCAAAAATTCAAGCAATGCACATTCATGATACAAGCCAAAGAGTCATCACGGTATAATCGGTATAATCAGAATTATCAGAATTTGAGCAATAATGACGACACTGGTGATAAAAGTTACATTACAAATTACATTTAACACGATGGAAAAAGTAAGAATTCGGGTAGAATATATGAACATGACTACAAACGCTGGTATTTTCAGTGTGAAGAGAAGGGATGTTATTATTAATGTATTTTATTTTAGCCTTTTTGTTATACACATATTGTTTTCGTGGTTTCGTGTTCATGGAAAAGAAAGCAAACTTCTTGAAATTTCCTTCCTTTCTATTTTTCACTCTATCGGACGGTTTGCTTACGCGGATTTGGGGTCTTTATGCTAAACTCACCAACAAACAAGACAGGATTTTTCTCCATATAATCATTCCTAATAAGGCAGAGCTGGTATGCATCGGACATACTGTGTACCTGCACTCGACAGGAGAACCAAACCAAAGTAGGAGTTTTGCTGGTCGATGTTGTAATAAGCGTGTAATCTTCCAGATGAAAAGGATGGTCGAACGCCCAGTTCGTCAAACTTTTCCAAGAAAAACACACCCGCTATGTGTTTGGAGTCTCTTGCATGAGTACCATTCCTATTTAAATGAGAAAACAAACAAACAAAACGAACAGATGAGCAAAAACGAGATTATACAGAGCTATAAGGCTGGCTTAAAGGTGAAAACATAGTTCTCCTTATGTCTGCAGCGGTATTTGCTCCTGCAACAATTGATGCTGTCTTATTTCCTCCAAGGACTTAGGGTTAGGATAAGGGTTGTGGTAGGGTTTCAGGTACAGTTTGATATGAGGATTAGAATTGGGGTTGGGGTTATGTTTGTGGGTAGAATTTATGTTATTAATTCATGTTGGCTCATAAGCGTGCAGATTCAAGGGAACAATTGACGCAGGAACAAATGTCATGGAACGGTCTACAGAACTGTCGATTTTTGCTCTAGAATGCACAAATAATATGCATAATTGAAGAAGGTTTGCCAGAAGGACTAGTTTCAGAGCATACCCAATCGTAGTTGCTTCGTAAATTTTGTAATCGATTATCAATGAGCGGACAAAAATCGGATATTTTGTGCATTTAGAAGACATTATGATACTATTAAAACATAGTTTGGCAATCATACATAATTATTAACTATCCGCAACAAAAATGAATATGAACTTTGCAATATCGATGTAGCTGCAAAATTATTTGGAGAAGAGGATGTCTTTTTTCCCTCTCTCCTTCTTTTGATTAGGAAAATCGAAGATTGCACTGGCCAGTGAGAGGCTTTACTGCTAGTAAGAATGGTGATGGCAACACCATCTTGATTTCTCTGCACAATTTGTTTAAATAATAAAAAAAAAACAACTTTGTGAAAACATGTGCTTATCTGTGATGCCATGACATTCTTGGCCTTTGTACAGTGTCCAGGGATCTTTCATTGTTCTGCTAATTTAGTACCACTCTATCTATTTAAGTCCAACTTGTCCCTGGATTGGAGTTAACACTTATACCCCGGATTCATTTTACGCGTCAATAAACCAGTCATTTACGGCAATAATTACGATGCACACTGGACATAGCAACTGCGTCCTCACCATAAAGCCAGTGACGTTATCCGAAATGAATCTGATATGACTGTATCTAAAAGTATCCCCAGAACCAAATTGCTACATTCACTCGTGTGATAATTGGAAATATGTAGCATTTCAAAACATCTCACATCATATCATTTCGACACCGTGAGATTCATTTAACGAAATGAAAGCATCTTAGTCTATTTTGTAACTATAACTATTTTTTATTTTACACTCATTTCCAACAATGAATGGGAGTACTTCGAGCTACTTCAGGTAGCTTTAATATCATAGTGCATGATACGGTAATGTATTGAGTGCTATATCCAGGGTGCAGTCGCGTGTACAATTAACAATATCATTGGTCCTTTATCGGCGGGATATAATAAGCCAGTTCACACTGTCACTCACAGTTAGCACCAGTCTGCAATGAACCACAGACTTTACAAAACATGGAATTGTCATTAAGAAGAGCAGTTGAGCACAGCAAAGCAGAAAGTGGTAATTCACATGCAAGTGCTGCACGAAAGCCTCTTGTTGATTTGGTTGAAAAGAATGCACATCCACCTGTACATTCCAATATGCAACTGGTTCATACATTGATAACACAGTCTTCATGAAGACTATCCATTTTTTTTAATAATATCTCAGTGACACTCCACTCAAGAGAAGGTCTGCAATGACCTTTATCTGCACATGCTCAGATTGTAACTGTGAACTGGCTTATTGCCGAAGAGGTCACCATTTAAGTTTACTCACTGTGTAGCCTCGCTCTTCATCAGTTCAACCTCCGACGCCGTCCCGCACGCCCCATTCCGCACAATGCGGTGGCCCACATACATTTGCGGACTCTCGTTGCCACCTACGGTGACCTGGCTATAGATGAAATAGTACCCCGACACCGGTACAATTAGTTTCGTGTCTTGTCTCATCTGCATTCCACGCTTGTGTGCCCCGTTTGCCCTAGATGACCACCGGAACCATTCGCCTGCAGCGAAAGAAATGTTATTACATGATAGTTAAAAACCAGTTGAAAGTTATACTCTAAGAATAAAGAGTTTAGTGCATCAGTGAAGACTTGATAAAAATGGGATAAAATTAGGGAAGTTATTGAAATTTTCACATCTTGCAGTTCTGGAAATGGTGATATGAATAAAATTAATATGATTGAGCTGATATTGATGTCACCTCACAATATCCATTGATTGTGTATAAAATAAAAACATCAAAAATTCAATATTTCTGCGATCAATTAGTGTTAAATAAAATATCGTTCCTGGCTGAAAAATTCCATAAAAATAGTAAATCTACATAATAGTTAGGATTTGAGACTGGGAAATAATTGTGTTTGAACAAAAAACAAAAAACAAACTTGAAATTTCAAGAATCTGTGTACAAACTATTATAGTGTAAGTTGTGAGGGGATGACGTCATTAACTAACTCCTTAGGATATTCAATTGGCTGTTCGAGAAGTGTTTTGTGAAAATTAGCCAAGCCTCAATACAGTCCGGACAAAATGGAATGAAATGCATGTTCATGAAACTTCAATCCCGACAGACAGATGATAATACTACTGTATACTGATATGACTCCGTGACTGAGATTATACATTACCAGATTGCCATGATGAGATCACAGGAAAATCATGTTGTTGTTCACAACCGTAGAAAAATACTTTGTATTAATGGTATTCTTTGTCTGAATTTCATTCAATATCAGGTTCTTTTTCACAATAATACTACTTCAAACAATAAGCAGCTGTTCTTCTAACTTGTGCTGCTGAATCACATTCTTTTTTAAAACATACAATAACTTTTTTATTCAAAATTAATCAAACTATGTATACAAAAGTAAAATTGCGCATAAATCACAGAAAAAAAAACTACACACACACACACTTTTTTTCAGTAATCTTTATTTGATATCTATACTTTTTTATAACGAAGAATTCATCTTGAATGTATGTAACAATACTCAATCAAGAATGATTAATCAAACAAAACAAACACACACACACAATAAAAATATATGACCGATTTTGTGGAATGTGTAGAATTATGAGCTTACTTGCTCCATAGCTTGTAGCAGAGCGCGAAACCGCCTGAGTTGCTGGAACCAAATGCGACGTTATGTGGCCAGGCTCGACGTGTCCTGCTATAGAATACAGAGAGAAATCAAAACTTAAGCTACATAACAACAAAAACAGCAATGACTTAATGTAAGAGAGAGAGAGAGAGAGAGAGAGAAACAGACACACTAGGAAAGAGAGAAATATAAATTATAATTATCATTGAATTTCTATCATTATCACCAATATTGTTATTAGTAGGGGTAGGTTCTATTATCTTTATCTTAAGTAGTTATCACATTATCAATGTTATTGTTGCTGCTGTTATCATTATCATAATTATCATCATCATTATCATCATCATTATTATCAATACTACTACAATCATCACTATTAGTAATATCACCACCAAAGTTCTCTTTGATAACAATAACCATACGATAAGGAAAGTCTTAGGGTGACATGTCTTTCCCCGTGAATGCTGGGTTAAAAAAAAAAAAAAGTACCAAGGTACCATGATTTCCCCAATGGCAAAAAAAAAAAAAAAAAAAAAAAAAAAACTTTACCTCTGGAAGGCATTTGATGGCTCTGATGACCGTGCCTGGACAAGTGACCGCCAACAGATCTCCTCCCTGTATTTAAAACAAACAAACAAACAAACACATAAGTAAGTTTTAAATAAGAGCTACTTCGGAAACATTCCAGCTTGTAACAACGATAACAACAAGAACAACAGCATCAACAACTGCAATAATTACTACCACTACTGCTGCTACTACAACTACTAGCAGTAGTATTAGTAGTAGTAATTATGATGTTAATTTCACTGTGTAAGTGTTCCACTACGAATTCATAATTGTATAGAGACTCTCCAGCTAAGTGTTGCCTTTGCTGTAACTTAATGTGATACTTCCATTAAGCTACTTTGGATTTCAAAATAACTAAATGAACTGCGAGAGTCATCCGGTCATAACCCGAAGTAACTTGAAATTTACGTGAAAAGGCATGAAATAACGTTAAGACAGAGAAAATCTGAACATTTTCTTCAGTAAAATTTGATGTACAGCACCCTGCATGTGTACGATCATTTTCGTTATAACTGAAGAATTTTATCGTAAAAGGAGCGAACTCCATTCTGATTAAGCTGAGATAGTTGCAACTGAAGCTGCTAAAAACAAGGACAAAAAACTACAAAAAAGCCACATTGAAAATACTAAGAAAATACGGAATCCTTTTAATTATGACTTCAAAAATCATAGGCCTACTTGTTATTCTACAAGTGGGTATCACTAGAAAGGTTTTATTTTGTTCTATATAATGACGGTCTTACTTTAAGATGTTTAGAAATGGCGCTTACTCCATTTTGCGGTTAAACTCTTAAATTGTTTTGACCTAAAATAGAAATTAAGAAAAGAATGTTGAGAAATAAAAATTGTAAAGGGGATATTTATAATCTGAAGCCTACCTCTTCTTCCGTGATCGTCGTTATCATGAATTCCTCTGTCGGTGTCTGTCTCCATGTAGTCGTAGTCCTGCGTGCAGGAATAAAAACGATTCAACATTTAAAGTGATTTTGATAGAATAATAACTATCATAATATCATGAAAGGTGTATCTCTTCCAACTCTAGGTATTTTCTACGCTATACCATAGGAGTGTCCTCCCTGATCTGGAGAAACTGTAATCTAAAAAGTTTTGGAACTTTGTGGCATTTCCTCGTTAGTAGCTCTGTTGCTGCTCTGTTTCTTCATCAAAATAGTAGAACATAGGATGCAATTATGATTTCGATACGTTTGTGCTGCCCAACACATACGTGATGATCCCTTTTAAGCATTCATTGTACATGTCCTTTTTTCAGGAAATACGAATGTATAAAACAAACAACTGACACTCCTTCCTCCGTCACCCCCCCCCCCCAAACAAAAAAAAAAAAAAACACTGCATAATCGTAAAAGATGCTGGTCTCTAAGGAGCTCACTTTGGCTCTATTACGTCGAAAAGTACAAACAACAACGAAGCTTTACAACGTCTAAATCCCAAAGAAACTTATGTTTGAAATTTGCAACACCAGTATCCTTATTATTAGTAGTACTTCCTTTTTTTTCCAGCTCTACCCTGCCCCTGAGTCTCCATCGGAGCCACCGGAGCAACTTTGAACAACTTTGTCTTAACTTATCACTATAAACATTTATTATTGAAAATTGGTGAAAATCTGACTGTATCTCTAATCTTCTGGTGAACGGAACGAAGATCAGACCTGCCCGTTGAGAGAAGTTATCCTTAACAGCGCCCTTACAAGGCAATTTTGCGAGTGGATCTACTTTGCGCCCACGGACTGTGAATGAACGCCCGACACTTTTCAAGATAGTTTACTCATGTAACCGTTCTTTGTTTTCACAGCGAAACAAAATACTAAAATAAATGCATGTACGATTTGGAGAGAGATCTGGGATTGAAATTTTGCTTTTTGTGAATTTATGAGATTAATTGTAACATTTGATAAACCTTGACATGGAAATGGAATGCCTACTACTCTGCAGTTCAAACTACCTTTCATGAGATTCTGAAGACTGAATCAGAATAGAAGTACTGAAGTTCCTTATCAAAGTTAAGGAACTTAAGGGACTGTAAGAAATTATCTACATGAACTTTTTTAAAGGCCCACTGTGTACTTTACTATTTAGCTATTTCAATATTCTTCAAAATGATGTCCTTTGTGCATAAATTAGAGCATAATTCAATGTGCAAAAAAAAAAAAAAACTTAAGCAGTTTTTTTTTTTCACTTCAAACTCCTCAGTTTAGTCAACATCCACTATGCCGAATAACCATCTTGAAAAATCCAAAATCTTCATAGCTCAAAATTCAATAGAACATCAAACGTTGATGTCAAACATCATAGTCAATATTGACTGAACACTTGACGGTGAGACATTCTAGATCAAGCACCATGAGCGCTCTTCACCTATACCTATACAAGACGCCACCACCATTAATCATTACCATCAGATATATAGGCTCCCACATCGTGAATACATATTTTCTAAAGCACGTATTATATTTAATGAATATTTTGCCGATTATCTACGCCAACACATTAAATTTTGTTACAAGGTGCATTGACAATGGACTGCAGTATTCAGTACTGTTGAACTAATCTATTAAAACGTGTTCCGACGTTTTCGTTTCTGCCTGAGATTTGTCAACTTTTGTGTGTACAGTTTAGAGAGCATTTAGAGAGTGTGTACAGTATTAGAGAGAATAAGCGGCGGAGGACCGATGATTAAATCCTATAATAATCAAATCAAATCAAACTATTACTATGCCGCTGATGGTGGCTTGGAACTTGTTCCTTGCTACTTACAGCCATGTGTAATGCTCATGACAATGCTTCACATTTTGAGCCAGTATTAACTTTGTGGACCAATAATGGGCAGGTAAGTCCCATACCTATACCCACATCTAGACACGGGTTCAAACATTGCATGTGCCTCCATGTCACGTATACAGCGATCTCAAGTTATCGTACCTTTGTCCTCCGCTTTGAACGTGACAATAATGTACTACAGTATTTGCATTGCCACCTTGAAACTCACAGAGGGAAAGGCAATAATTCCCTTATCCCATTGCCCCCCCCCCCCCCTCCCCACCTCCGCCTCCTCCTCCCCCACACCCCTCCGTCAAACCCGGAACATGGCAACTTCGTTTTTCGAACTCCTCCCCCCTCAAACTGAATCGTTGCACATTGTGTTCTGTGCTGCTACCTGCTATAACACTTTGACAATTCGCTCACCTGGTTTCCGGGTCTGTACGATGCTACCTCAGTGGAGTCCCAAGGGTCCATTGGGCCGGCGTCCGCAACGACCACATTCAGCTCCGATTGCAGGTCGTATATTTGTTTCTGCATACAGGCCATTTTGGTGTACAGGAGAGCGAAGCCCGCGCAGACGGCTATCGCCAGAATGAAGTACGCCAGAGTACGTCCGGCCCCGCTCGATCCGCTCTCGCGATTTCTTCCGACGAAGTACGGCAGTCGCCCGTTTGAGGCAGTCGTCTGGAATTGGATGGACTTGTGGCAAGGAATGTCCACGATCGCTGAAGATTGTGGCGGGATCAGTGACGCCGTGTCCTGCTTGGATTCCATAGTGGATTTGTCGTCTTCAATGCCGATTCGCAGGATCAGGATAAGCTGAAAATTGACGCGGGAAAGAAAGGATTTTGTTGTTGTGTTGTTGTATACGTAATATTCGTAGTGAGAGGAAAATGTGTCGTCTGCTGAAAACTTGCTTCACATTGAGTGCACAATTTGGAATAATTCAGCCTCGATGTTCTGCTTCTCAACACAGTGGCTGGAAATCAGAAAGACCTGGCGAATATTTCAACAAACATGCAAACAGGTGAGTGACAGTGTCCTTAAAAAAAAAATCACATCTATCCCGATTAAGTTGTAACAACAGCCACTCCTGCATCCTAAACAAGACGGCGCCGCTGTTATACGCCTATCTCTGGCCAGCGATCCGCCTTGGTTGATGGTGAGAGCCTGTATGGTTCCAGCGTAGGAGCAGAATTTAGCTATGTTTGATCATAGCTGCAATCAAATAGAACTTTACTACGTCTCTTCCCACCTCCCTGGTCTGTCTAATGTCTATCATCGTAGGCGTGTTTTGTTTCTTTTTTTAAGCCAGGGCCCCTGAACGCGCACAGTCTCCGCTCTCGTTGAGCGTGCGAACTTTGACACGATTTCACGCTCATGTTTGGAACACTCTGCACCAATGCAGTGGGCAATCACACGCATCAGTCAACAGAACGAAAAGATTGTTACTGAACTGGTATTCGTGCAACGAGCGAATTTACCGCTCGTTAAATGGTGCATGATACCATGTAGTTGATGACACAAAATGATACACAACCCATTTATCTTACCTGCCTATACTACACCATCTGCCCTGCCATATATCAATCATGTAGAAAAAACTTCCGGAGAAATAAAACTCAGAAGCTTTTTTTTTTTTTTTTTTTAAATCTTGTTCCGCGATATTTGCATAAAGAAATAGTGAAAAAGCTAAGCGGGAGGTCTCTCAAAGTTTCTACATCAGTGGTCTCTTTCACACAAAATATTCCAAAAACCATTGGCCCCTATGTGCGTGTCCATTAGGACAGATCAAACCTAGAGCTATTGATGCAATATACAATGTAGTTTAAAAGGGAAAAGAGAGTCAGGCACCCAAGCCTCACCCAGAACTTTAAAAATCAACCGCGCTTAACAGACTGTTCAATATTTTCCTAGTTTCTGTAATCATGTCTAGTAGTTACAGTAATTTATAAATGTTGCTGTGTCTGAAATCAATGTAGAATGTCAAACAAAATGTTTAAAGAAAACTCTACAGATTCAGAAAAAAAAAATGCACAAATGTGTCAAAATAGAAGGATTATAGAACGGAACTTATCAAAGCGGTTTGAATAATTCATAATGCATCAGGATATTCCGGATACACCATTCATGCTTGGTGAGAGCAAATGAAAAAGAAGAAAAAAAAAGAAAAAACAAACAAACAAACAAACAGATGCCCTTCCGGTTTGAAATAGAATGAGTGAAATACAGTTTGTTTCCTGGGATTTGGACTGGAGTACGCAATGCACTCGAAGAGGTACCGGTTCCACGCGTGACTGGTAGTCGTTGCCATGGTTACTCTTCCCTGATACGTCGATGCTATGCCAAGGTATAGTGTTGGTTTATACACTGTCTGTCAGTGATGATTTAGCCCGTAGACTCCCCATAGTCATAAATCCCCTTGCCACAGACAAGCAAACTGGCGGAAGATCAACATGCCATTTGTTCGTCTTCGTTATATGCTGCGATTGAGATACAGACAGAGAGATGGGGGGGGGGGGGGAATGGTAGCAGAAAGATTGGACGGAGGCCTCTCTTTTTGCATTAAAAAAAAAATCCCGAAGAACGGTCTAAGCTATCGCCGTTTGTGCGTATATGATATTCTTTACGCAGTATTTGTTTTATTCATGCATTTCGCCGCACCCACTTGCCTTCAGATCAGAATTTAACGGCAATCGAAAGTGTGGAGTGACTGGACTATAATCACAGAATGTAAAGTACCAAGCAATAGAACTAAGATCCAAGCGAGATGGTGCAAGAGTTTGGGAAAATCTTGACGTTTGTTTCAATCTATTACTGAATAAAACATTTCTTTTCCAAAATCATAATTCAAATGGCAACCTCGGTTTCGTCACATTTCCTCTCACGAAATTACTCTTATTACCTCTTACGTCAGAGTACCTCGGCTACGTAATATTATACTAACTATAATATGCATGAAAACATTGCCTTCAAGTAAGCTGTAGTATGCAATTGTGTAAATGAGTGAATACACAAAGGGTCACGAATTAAAGGTGGCCATATAGGTGTTGAAAACCTGAAGCCATTAAAATGATTTACATCTTCAATTAATTTTGTCTCGTCGGTCCCAATGTCCGTCTGTGATCAAGAATGACTTTTCTTACTTTTTTTTCCCCCTGTAAATCCTCTTGCTATGATAGATGTAGTCTGCTTTGAATAAAGAAGAATACTTAGAATTAGATTTATATGCAGCGTAATGTATACAATGTATACAAAGATAGATGAACAGAATGTCAATGCAGTTCTCTTTCCCCCGCAGAGGTGAACAGTTATGATATGCACACCCCCGTGAAAGAAAAAAAAAAGACAATGATAAATGCATTATGATTTTAAAATCATTGAACTATTAGCTCCATGATTCAACCCCCGGAGCTGAACGCGTTGTGTCAACACTCTCCTGAACTCACCGCAAAATTATCACGTGATATTTGTTTTCACCCCACTGAATTCTATTTTACATGTTAATCCACGCATTGACGCCTTAAACCTCCCCGTCTGGAGGGGCTTGTCAAGCAAAGAAACCTAGAAGCCTGATTTGATTAGACTTGGTAAGATGTCTGCCCATTTCTACTTTCATGTAGCTTTGGGATAGAAGATAATTGTTTGTTTGTTTGTTTGTTTGTTTGTTTGTTTGTTTGTGTGGGTTTTTTTTTTTGAGGGTTGGAAGGAGGATATGGGGGGGGGGGCTAGGTTCTTTTTTTTTCAAACGACGTGATTAGTTGAATTTGCATTCACTCCCCCAAAAAGTATGAGATTTTATCTATTCTCTTGGCTGTGTTGGGAGTGTTACCAATGACACTTTTCCGTTCAAATATGCTGAAATGGAATACAACTGGAGGGCATTTCTTATGAAACGTTTTGGTCGGATATTTTTCTGACAAACTGTTACAAGATACTGAAATCCTTACATCTGATAGGCTGAGAGCAAATTTGTCAGACAACTTTGTCGGACAAAATGCTTCATGAAATGCCCCCCCCCCCCCCAATGAAATTAGTTACGGTAGATAGAATCCCGCTATAAGGATGTTGCAACTTTCCTCCGTCGCCCCCTTTTTTTTTTCCTCATTCTTACATCATGACTGAATGATATTGGTTTTATGGTTCACCACTGTGTCTAAGTGGATACGACTCAGGATTCTCAGTTGTGAGGTCTCATGGTTCGAGTCCTCTGTGAGCAGCACTTGTGTTCTTGATCCCCGTGTCGAAAATAAGATAAAATGACGATCAAAAGAGCACATTCCATTAACTTCTTACAGATGCATGTTAACATCTTTCGTCTGCTTCCTTAACGAAGTGCTCTTTCACCGTACCAAAATTATACAATATTATGTAAAATTCTTTTAAAGGTTCATCTTTACGTCTATTAAGATCGTGATGTCACTTCACTCTTACATCATAAACTCCTGTAGCCTTCTGTAAGCATCTTGTACTTCCCTAGAACGGATTGTCCGATTTTCCTTATATATTTCTGCAGTCACTGAATGTGGATTCAGTGAATAAACTCCGACTAAGTAGAGTAGATTGCCCAGTAATAATGATCACAGATGAAACATTTTTTTTTTTCCTGTCGTGGGTGTATGCAACCAGAGCTGTCTTGCGTGCGTGCTTCTGCAATATCATACATTCTTCAGTCAACAAAAAAAAAAAAAAAAAAAAAAAAAGACTAATCGGATAAGAATGAGGGTCTCCATCACGCAATGGAGCGGCTAAATAAGGTCTCATTGGCCAAGTTCTGAGAAATTTCTCAACTTCTTCTGAGGGTGTTAACAATAGGCCTACTTCCCCTCGCTATTAAAAAAAAAAAAAAAAGTACACTGACTTTATCCAAAAGCCACCTTATTGTCCCCCCCCCCCCGCCGCTAAACATACAAAGAGATTTACCATTTAAATCCTTGTATTTTATGTATCCTAAAAAGTATTGTGATAAACGATTTTCGTATGACTAAAATATCGTGATGAGTCAATGATTCGAAGTTTGACCCTATGAAATTGGGTGTATACCTAAACACCCCTTTTATTTCAGTTATGTGCTCTTGTATATACACTATCTAAAGATCTAAATTGTTCCGCAATACATCCACTCACAGGCTACTGGCTTTGGAATATAAACACCGTTACGTGGCATGGCGCGCTGGTTTACTGCTTGATGTGTTGTTTGCTGATATGCTAGATGGAATGATACTAAAGATAGTCATGATTATGATTGATAACGATTATAGAAATAGCAATGATAATAAGAAGTAGTAGTACTACTTTACGAGTAGTAGTAGTAGTAGTAGTAGTAGTAATGATGATGATGATGATGATAATGATACTCAACTTCTACTACTACTACTAATAATAATGATAATAATAATTATAATGATAATGATAATAATAAAAACAACAATAATAATATAGATTCATTAGGATACAGTCTTCAATTGAGCACTGCTCAGAATGCTCTGCTGTTATCGCCTGGAAAACCGTCTTTACACCTCGGTTGAGAGGCCGGGACATTGTGTTTTTTTCTGCATGTTTTGTCTTGCTTCTTCGATGCCCGTGACATTTTTGCCCTTACATGAAATTGACCTGTAAGGAAATATTCTTGTAGACGTATCTACGTATATCTGGTGGGGGAAAAACAGTATGCCTTGGAGCTGTGTTTCGGGACATAATTTTCCCTTTCAAGCAGTGCATTCCCGATTGCTCGAGTCCCGATTAAACGGTGGCGACTGTAGATCTTGGCCGACTCTGCAGCCTCTACCATTTCCTGCCACTACACTCTGTATTATGTGCACATGTTATTGAACCCAAAGACGATGATAGCCTGAACAAACGTTCCTGAAGGAGTTTACATAACACGTTGGTCCATTTCAAAGGACATAGGTTTAGCTATTGCCAGTCTGCTCGGTCAGGAAGGTGGTTTGATTAAGGAGACCTCTTTGGTTCGATACTTCGTCCCAAAGGTCAATGGGCATGATTTTTAAGATTTACAAAGCCCAGCCTGCTGTACGTAATGCGGCCATTGCGGTATAACCAGTCGTTCCAGGTACCGATCGTGTAAGCTCAGTGGTGTTTTCTGTTGACAAAAGCATGTAAAATCGGGGACAGCCCCGTTTGAGTCCCTTCCTTTCGACTATGAATATTCATGATAACATGAATATGCATTGTTTTGGCAGTTACGCCCACAATGTAAACATGATACGAGGAACAACGCGGGTATTTTAAATGCTGTGACGTATGACAGCCCAACAACAATGTATCTGGCATGTACTGAATAACAAGCCAAGGTGATTACTAAGTAATGTGTTCCTCCTCCCCCCCCCCCCCTCTCTCTCTCTCTCTTCTATATCTCTATCCCCCCCCCCCCCCCCACTCCCGCTGTCTCGTTTAATGTTGTAAAAGTCGAAGTGACTGCGCGTGCCTGCGGAAAAGTAAATTATAATCATTTTGAGTGGAATACAAATATGCGGCTATTATGATGTGCAGTCACTCTTTTACAGCTATGTAGTCTATTCTATGAAGATTGTTTGAACAATGATCCAATAGAAACATCGGTAAGCTTTCTGCCGCGTACTAAGCCGGAAAGGGATTGTCAGGGGCTCAAAGGAGGACACCTTCTTGGATGCTCGAACCCTAGATGGCGCCGTGTGATGGATGGAACCATTATACCCCAAGTGGCAGATAAACCATGAAGCAGATGAGTAGAAAGTTGGAGATATAGAGATAGAATGGGTGAGAGAAAGAGACCGACCGACAGACAGACAGACAAATAAAGAAAGGGGGATGGGTATAGGCCGGGCGAGAGTGAGACAGCAAGACTGTAGACATGTTATTATCCCAAAGCGAACACTTACCTCTTTGACAGATATAGCACAATCATACCATCAATATGTCATTCATATAAATTAAGTTGTAATCAAAAATACACACAAGCGCGAATACGGACCTATTTTTGTAAACGACACGTTAACACAGTGGGAGAAAAGTGAATTTTGTTTAGTTAATGAAGACCTGCATGTAATAAAGTAAGATCAAAACTACGGAACCTCCGGTCTAGCCACATTTGGTCGGTGTTTTGTAACAAATAACTAATACAAGAAAAAAATACAACTCCCAAAAGATTTGGAATAATCACGCAGAAATCACTTCCAAAGCACGTATTAATTCAATGTAGCGAAAAAAAAAAAAGTTGTATCGTAACAGAGAAAAAGAGGAAGGAAAATCAAACTTTAATATCACATTTAATGAAGAAAGAAAATATGCTGAATTTATCATTCGCAGAAAGTTACCCAAAATTGTTCGAATACAAAACGGGGCACAACAGAGTATAACATCGCCTACCTTTTTAAAGACCTGTTGACGAAGACCGTGTGGTATGGAAGATGTTTCAATTGAAAAGTAACAACCGAGTTCCTTCAAAATGCGTGTAGTTCTCAGTTCGGTTGTGTTGGAGAGTGTTTGAGAGGAACACCCTTGGGTTTATATATGCATAGCAGTGGGGATCATCTTTGTGTCTTTCGTTTGCGATGAGTACATCTCTTTCAAAACTGGACTCATACGCCATGTCGTTACGGTGAATTGCGAATGACTAATGTTACCAGAAATAGAACCGTTACCACAGCGTAGGAAGCGAGAATCTCCCGAATTGAAAGCTGTCTGAATGGAGTATTAAGTGCACGTTCTAAAATTGGTTTCACTGCTCGCGTAAAAGACTGTAAGAGTGACAGGTGAAGTGCTTGCAGAGTATGGAGAGCCCAAGAACGTAGTTTACAAACCGGCTGTGGGTTGGAGCAGTTCGTCCCTAGAATTGCGTCACACGCTTCGCACACGCCGGTTGAACGGGCAGCGTGTTGGTATATTGGGATTCCCTGGGTAGGCGCACGACGCGATAGATCGCCAGCCAAGAGCGCGAAGACCCCGAGGCGCGGGGAATCCCCAATCTCCACAACCGGGGAACCACGCCTCGCGCATCCACTCCCCCAACAATTTCTCCTGGCATGATAAAACCAACAAAGAAAGATAGAAAGGAAGAAACAAAGAAAGCGAAAAGCAAAAACAAAATCAAAGTGATGATGCATTCACTTTATTTTATTTTATTTATTTTTATTTATTCATTCTCCACTCATGGGACGGATAGCCCTGGTCAGCTAAGAGCTGTTTTTCACAGGGGTCCGACTGTAAGAGTCACTATGTGTTTTCCATTGGTTAAGATACAACCCGGTTCATTTTATTCCTTTTTCTTTTCTTTCTTTTTCTTTAACCCGCAAATAAGGGCTTACTCCGAGGGATTAAAATCTTGTAGATAAAGGAAAATTAATGATCCATGATATGCATTAATATGTCTTATTTCAGTAAAGACTGCACTATCCTTACCTCCCATTAGCATCATACCGATACGCCTTATAAGCGTACGATTGGTGAAATATTGTAATATGGAAATTTACCTCATTAGACAAACATTACCATTATGCGGAGCAAAGATAGGGGTGTTTTTTATGAATTTGTTTCACCGCAAAAGGCCCACACCCTAACTATCCTATCATCTCATGTCATTGAAACTCTCATTTCTAATGCTCTTGCAAGAGATAATGGACTATTGTGGTGGAAAGTCTCGCCTGTATGAATGCACGCCAGTCCATCGATACTGAAGCGCCAATCCGTGTGAGACTACGTCATCCTTCCAGACTTCCAGATATAGCTTTCTTTGTCGTGCATAACTTTTTATGTGACCGCCCTTGCAGCTCAAAACCACAAAAAGTAGGACAACTCGAATTTTACGTACAGAGCAAGCGCTAAGCCCCTAGATAATATAATTATAACTTGTTGAAATTTGACCATCCCATTCAAAAAAGTGATTGAATTAAGAGAGAGTCAGGAGAAGTTTCATAGAAAAGAGAGAAAAGGGTAAAGGTTACGATTTTACTCAGGCGTGCTGTGCCGAAGTATCAATAAAAGCATGTTCAACTTCACGCTGAAATCAGTGCTTTTCAAATATCTTATATCTATAAATAAATAAATATATAAATAAATAAACAAATAAATAGATAGATAAATAAATAATAAATAAATAAATAACTTTATACAATATATATATACAATATGTATATATATATATATATATATATAAATGGTCTAGCAAAACTGTTTATATCTCAATTTCAACAGCTTCTTGTAGATTAAGAAAAGGGTACTCTCGTAAGTATATTAAGATAAACATAAATCGGTCAACCAAAATAACACATTTTGGTCCATTACAGTGAATTTGCGACTTTTCGTTGGTGTCGGACTGAACAGTCATGTATAGTTGCTCTCATTCTGATCTTTTTCGTCAATCGAATATTCAGGAAAAGTCTTTTTGATATGTTTTTTTTTTATATATATGAGTTCTGTTTTTAACCTTATAAAGCCCAAGCTATTTTGACCCCTTCCCCTTATGGAACAAACACAGTGTTACCACAGTGTGTTCACATAGTTGACTATGTGTAAACAATGTGTTAACCATGTGGTCACAGCGTTGTCACAGTGTGGTATTCGAGATCACATAGTGTACCACATTACTGGCATACTGAACACAGAGTGGCACACATATACCACAGTGTGGTATAGTGTTACGACAGTGTGTTCACATAGTTGACTATGTGTAAACAATGTGCTAACCATGTGGTCACAGCAGCGTTGTCACGGTGTGGGATTTGAGATCACATAGTGTACCACATTACTGGCATACTGAACACAGAGTGGCACACATATACCACAGTGTGGTATGTATTTAACTATGTGTAAACCCTGTGTTCATAATGCTACCACAGTCTGGTATTTCAGTTTAAGTGGTTTACCACATAATCCCCACATAGATGACATACTGAACACACTGTGAATCATGTTTGACACAGTGTGGTATATTTTGAACTATGTGTAAACCCTGTGTTGATAGTGTTGTCACACTGTGGGATTTTAGATCATTCATTTACCACATAATCCACACAGACTTGGCATACCGGACACTGTGACATGTGCTTAACACAGTGTGGTATATGTTGAACTATGTGTAAACCCTGTGCTCGGTGTTGTCACTTTGTGGGTTTCAGATCATTCACCTACATCATCTCCAGAATCTCATTAGTAGGTGAGTTATGCTGTGAATTATGACAATTGATTTAAGCAGTACTTAACCTGTCCTATACTCCTACAGTATTACCTATTAAATGGGAGTGCTGAGGTACAGCATGTGATACTTCATGTGGTATTTCTGTGGTATTCCTGTGGTATTCCTGTGGTACAGATTTTTGCATAGCTCATGAATATTCATAAAAAGCAACCTGGATTTTAGAAAATTCATAAAATACTTCTAAATTCGAAGTATTTATGATGGGATTTCCTTTGAACTATTGTCTAATAATGTTATGTTATACCCAATGTCATAAATTTTGTTATGAAAAGGTAATTTCATATTCAATAACAGTAATTATCTAGTCAGTAACCGTGCCTTCATGCATTACAAATATTGATACACCTGATGACTATGTGGTGACTACAACAATGTACTGCGGTGGGCTATGTGGTGACTGCCACAGTGTGGTAGACTATGTGGCGAATACCATAGTGTGGTGGACTATGTAGTGAATACCATAGTGTTGTGGATTATGTGGTGACTACCACAGTGTAATGGACTATGTGGTTATAACCCTGTGGTCACAGTGTATGAGACTGTGGTTTGATTCACAGTGTATTTAATATGTGTTTTGGACCATGTGGTAACGCTATGTTGCACAGTGTGGTGACGTTGTGTTTCATACTGTGGTAAATACACAGTGTTACCACACGTCCCAAAATCACATATTAAACACATATTAAACCCATGTGTTCGACACTGTGTTACACATTGTGTGCCACACTGTGGTGCACACTGTGTTACATAGTATGGTAAAACTGTGTTCTTTCCATAAGGGCAGGCCCAAGGGGTGGGGGGGGGGGCACATTGTGCCCCCCATATAACTTCTTTATTATATGATGTATGACCGTCATATTTTGCACATGGATAGAGCAACTCATAGTCTACATGACCCAACATCTGAAATTTCTCAAGGTCATCCACTGAGGGCGCTATTTGCCAAAATATAAAGAAATACTTAGGAAATACGCTAAAATCATGTTTTTTCTTGTATTTCTTTATCCCAAGTATATGTTTTTATTTTCATATTCACCTCAAAGGACAAGCAAGTCAACCTTCACTATTAGTTATGGTTGAAATTTCTCAAGGTCAACATGTGGGGCGCTATTCATTACAATATAAAGAAATATATGAAACCTATGATGTATTGCTTGGAATGGGTACATAGTATTGGTATCACATTTCATATTTCCAAAATATTGAATTTTGAGTTTGCAGATTGATGATATGATAAACAAATGATATTACAGGCAAAGCTTGTGTGAAAATAACATAAAATAAAAGGGTAGTCTTTGAAAAATGCTGTATTTTCGATTATTTATATTATATCTATTGTTTGATGCCTATGTCATATAAGAAATAAAGGAAATAGTAAGACCATTTCAGGGTAATTCACAACCATGATTACTTCACATTTTGGTCCTTCGGCAAATTACAGCCAAGAAAACCCCCATTTCATCCATTATTATATTGTTAACTTAAATTGGAACAGAAAATTATGCAAAATGTGACGAACATAGTTGTCAGTTTACGGTTGCCATGGCAACCAGCAATATCGGACATGGCTAAATTATATATCAAAATGTTTGCAATAAGATTTCAGGAAAAGTCACCAAATTTGGTTGAAATCGGGTAAAGGGTGTAGGAGTGGCAAATGGAAATATTGTGGGGGCACAATGTGTCCCCCTTGGGCTTTATAGGGTTAAGGCTTTGATGGCAATCCATTCTAAGTACAGTATACATGATATAATAATATTTACGATCAAGAACGATTCTTTTAATTTCGACAATGTTACTGCGTGTCATTCGCCTGTGTATGTTCATTCGCGTGTGTATGTGTGTCTGTCTGTTACTCTGTCTTCTTATTGGGCTTCCAGACTTTTTTTTTTAATCTGCCTTTATTCCCAATTTTTCCCCCTTTTTGCATGAGATCATTTTCTAGTGACATTCTGTACCTGAGGGGCCCACATTCTACAAGCATTGCCTTTTTAGTGGGTCCCTCCATTTTTCGATATTTTGTGTAATGTTATATCGTCTATATCACTTCAGTCAATTTTCATTACAATATTATTTTTTACCCCAAGGTTCCACAATTATGTTTTCTCAATTTACTTTGTTTTGATTATATGTAACCTTATTCTCTGTTACCAAAGAAAGTGAAATGTTTATGTTCTTTTCGAAAAATGAAATAAAGTTTGAATTGAATTTGAACTGAATATCTTTTTATCTTAATATTTATGTATGTATGTATGCATATATATATATATATGTATATATATAATATGTACATTATATGTATGATTATATATATATATATATATATATATATATATATATATATATAGATTATGATGTCTCAGCAGAATAATAATTTCAACCTACCGATAAAAAACCTAGATCTCCTAAATCTTGCATAGAAAAAAAATAGAAAGCAGAAGAAGAAGGAAAAGAAACCGGATAGATAATTCCGTCAAATCATTTCTGCACTCTTTTTATTTGAATTTGTGGTCATCACAGAGATAGGTCATTATTACTTTATTGTCGTTCATACTCGTCTTAGATTAACCGTTATGAAGCCCAGCTACGCATTATATCTGGGTTTGTCAAAGACAAAAGCAAAACTGACTACATTCTATTTCAACTTATAGTAAGTGTAAATGCAAATTTAATTTCTAATGTTGAATGCAAATCATTTTTACAACTGTCAACAAAGCGTAGCCTGAAGCAAGTGGATGAACAAGATTTTATTCACGAATTTCCCTCACAAAAATCTATACGTGTATAGGCCTATTTCTATTTTTGTCTGTCAAATTTACCAAACATTTTACCCTCAGATATCACATATCTCGAAGATTTGTCAAATTTGACAAAAGGTCGCTCCTTCATGAGAACAAATACTGAATCAGTATAAGTGGGAAACGTGAAGTACAGAAAACACTTTTTGTATGACTGTATAACATGTTACTTATAATTATTTCACTCAGTTTTGCTTACAGATTTTATAGACTATCTCAGTGTATAAAACGTGCCTACATGTGCACCAAGACTTTGCATCTTTTTGCTTTAAATTCTGAGAAAAACAACAACAACAACAACAACAACAACAACAACAACGCGACAATAGGATAAATACCTAAGATCAATGCTGTACATTAAATAGCTTTGCTGGTAGACACGTAGCATTCGATTGGTCTATTAGACATTTGTGACGTCGCTTGTTATTGCAAAAGGCATGGACTATACCCCGCGTAATGGCAATTGACAATGTTTCAACCTCCATGTTTCAACATTAAACGTTTGTTAATGTTAGTCAATAAGTCTCAGGTAGTTTGTCTTCAGAACGCTCCGTGTTTGAACCCTATTTCCGGGAGCTTAGAAACACGATTATGTTGGCAATGTGCTACAACATTTAATTGGGGCATTGTGATATTTGTAGACTGATAAGTTATCGAATATCTGGGCAAACTGTTGATACATTGACTATTATCTGTTGGCTATGTATGATCGGTCAATTTGTCAGTCTATACGTTCGAAGACAATGAATTTCGCAATTCTTGAGCGGCGCATTATTGCGGAGAACCCACAAAAATGGTGAACACTTCTATATCTATTATTTATGCTAAAAATATATCATGCGCTTAAAGAGGTGGGCGGGGATACGCGAGTAACACACTGTGGCATAGTGGATCAGTCCCGTCAAGTGCTCATAAGTCCTCAAGTCGCCAAACCGTACACACCCAAAAAGAAGATGTTAACAAAAACATCTGTCAATTTCACGAAGCAGCATAAATGAGGCCGGTCATTCCTTCGAGCTTTGCTTGATATGGCGGCCATCTATACATTGTCTATAGCTGCCACTATCGATATCTATGTTCCCTATGCAAGGTCAACTTCCTGTAATAAACCACTGTATAACTCTCACACGCACGCACGCACGCACACACACACACACACACACACACACACACACATATATCAGGAGTCTCATATATTTTTCAAGTATACAGCGTGTTCCCTGAATTCGAGATGTAGGCGTATGTGTGTGTTGTCATAATTTCTACTCTCTTACATGATTTAATTAAATACATATATTTGCAGTATCATTGTGTATGGTTCGAGAGATTTGCGGTAATTAATGAAGGGACAGATGAGGATAATCAAACAGCGCTAAATTTAGATTCTTTATGGTCAATTGTCCGAGACCATGCACGTCAATGAAGTGGAGACTATAAGGCAGACCGGAGGGAAAGTATGATGTCAAGTATTGCAACAACGAGGCAACTGATTACCGTTTCACTTCCATGCGTATTGCACACAGCAGAAGATAGTGTGGAGATCCAGGAATAGAAAGTGATATATTGATATATGATATATATGATATATATGATATATATGATAGTTATATATAATATATGATATATTCTGTTATCGGTATAAAAGCCACTGTTACATCATCAGTTCAAACTGATCCGTATGCATACAGTTTCCCTTTGCCGATCACGTTTCACGTTAGCGTATAGATAATGTGATTGATTATAAATAACCTGCAAATAAATACTATAATTATTAGTCATAAGGGATTTGCCGCGCAGTTTCAAGAGCCATTCAGAGCACATTTCTAAGAATGCAATTAAACGCAGGCATCCACTTTCAACGTGCTTGCGATGGCATGAAACATGTCTAGGAACAGAAAAAAAAAATCCACACTGTGGGTCGATTGCAACACGGGATACACTCTCCTTTGAAAGCCTCTGTTCCGTTCTCTATTGTCTTACGGCTGTGCTTTCAGAATCTTTTGAATTATACGTGCGTAATGTGTTGGCACATCAATTCAATGGATGACATTGATTGTGACAAGTTTACGCAACGGGGTGACTGAAAATTGACTGTTAAGTACTCGCAGCTCGCACAAATATCCCTTTCTATATACCTTATATCCGTCTCTGTCTTACATTCCCTTTGTGTTGTCCTCCTCGTCAAAATGCTATACTGAAAATACTCGACGTTAAAGTTGTTTATTTTGAGTTCTGGTTCTTCAATTCTTCAACTTGGATCACTATACGTCAGATACCATATCGCCAAGAAGCCGTTATCCAAGTCAAGCAAACTGCTCATTAATAACGGTTTTTTCCACTAGTACCTCCCGATTGAAATATATATTCGTGTTTACACGAGACTATATCTATTTATATTAGTCAGTAATTAAATCAATCACACATTTTTATTGTCCATCTGTTATCATGGATATTTGCTTTGTTCATATGCTTTAAAAATATACATAATACAATTACACAAACAACATTCAAATGACATTTAATTACACAAAGAACATTTAAATGACATGTAAGACATAAGTAGGCATCAGTTTGCCAACATTATAGAACGTGGAAAACAATAATTTTATATCAACATCAGTTTTCAAACATTCAACAGATTGATGTATCTTCAGAATTATCATAAACTGTAAGTACAACAAAACTGATATAGGTGGTTTATTTTCGTGCCTTGAGGGTACAATGTACCAAATCCTACAAATCGTTCATTTATATTCACCGGATGAAATAAAATTTATAATAAATAGATAATCTTCCTTTGATGAGATTCAATCACATCCAACTTCTCAACTTTATTATATTAATCTTAAAATAAATAAATGACGTCAGCTACAATAATTTAGACCTTCTCTACAACGTCATCTTTGCAACCTCCAAATCCTTCCTAAAACATACATTATCAATCAATCCAATCAATCAAGTACTCTTTCTGTATGCTCTTTATCAGTCGTATATTTTACTGTGAACGATGTTAATTTATCATGATGATTTCATTTGCACAAGAGGAGAAATAAGACATATTGAAACTGGACTGCATTGAAACAGGGTTTCTCCTTCCAGAGGGGGAATTCCACACCAGTTAATATTAGTTTGGAAAGAGAGAGTGAAATATGACAAACACAGAAGTGAAAATCACATCAATTAATGGTGTCAAATTTCAAAGATTCACTAATTTTTGTGTAACAGTTCTTGAACACTAATGGGTGAGCTGATAATGCCATTACTCCACGATTTTCCATTGTCCTTGAACCAAAAACTGGTGAAAATTAATTTTTTTTTCTGGTCTAGACGTAAAAAAAAAAAATCCCGTAATATTATTCCTGATTGAATAATTTCAAAATTTGATCTGTCAGCAGGATTTGAGACTGGGGCATTTTACTTTGTGACTGATTAAGAAACTAGAAATGTCATGATTTTGATGTACACACCGTCATTGACTGTAAGCCAAGTTGTGAGGGGATGACATCATCCATTAACTATTTGCATGTGCATATTATTGACTGTTCAACAACGGTTTATAAACTTTTCTCGAATCTTCACAATTTTCATCCGATTTTGGTCAAACTTTGTCTGCTGTGCTTGTAAGATTTTATTCTTCTCCTCAGAGTAAATTTTATTTGTCCTGGATATCCCCTTTAAAGAGGATGTTCAATTGAGGAGAGCACCCCTCACTTGCCCGTGGCGAGAGGGTACGGAAGGGCGCGGTCAGCCTGACCCGGCCAGCAACACCACACCGTTAGAGGGACATTAAGGGAAGACGATTACCACCATCGATTCGCATCCCTTATACTACGTCACCTTGATAAGAAGTCGCACTCTTCTCCCTCGCTCTATAATCATACAGGCGCGCGTGCGCGCACACACACATACATCCGCACCTTTTCCCGAATAGTATTTTTATGATTCTGTTCAAATAATACCCAAGACAGTAATCAAGTAATTCAATCTGATTTTCACAAATATTGCATACAAGTATTTTGGTCACAATGGATTAAAACATTTTCCTTTATTGTGTATCATTTTTCTTGCAGTGCAAGTGAAAATCAAAAGTTAATGATTGAAACACATACGTAACATTTCATTTATTCAAATGATGAGTGTAACTCATACACGCACACAACACACGAACAATAAACCCGTCAGAATATTGCGATACTTGTGTTTCAGAGGGGAGAGGAGTTTTCCGGAAGTGGCGAACAATCACAGCGGGACATAGAGAGAGAGAGCACACTGGAATACCCACAGGATACTACATCGCCGAATGACGTTCTTTTGGAATGTTCATGACATTATTTTCATCTGTAGCTTCAAAATCTTTTACAGTGTCCTGGCTGTTTCTGTCGAAAGAACTTTTCTTTTTTTCTTAATCCGCGGAAAGGAAAGGTCGAAGTAAATGTCCCTGACGTGAGATATAACAGCATAACTCTCGCACACAACTTTCTCTCTCTTTCTGCAATGCCTGTATTAATTTTGTCAGCTTCTTTCTTCGTAACTACAGAAATTCTTGTTGGTCAGACCACTTGTTGCGATTGGTAGTTTCTGATATCCGTCAAAGTCAAGTTTCACTTATATGCTTTCAGGGTCAATTCCCCTCAAACATTATATTTCATTACCTATTGATGGTCGTGGTTGTTGCTATTCATATCGGTATTGAAGGCATATGCCGCTTTCAACGAATTAAAAAAGAAAAAGAAAAAGATACAAGTAATCACTGTGACGTACATGAAACAAAAAGCAAAAACAAAAATGAAAACAATAAAAAAGCAAAAACTATAATAGATGTTAGGGAACTGGCGGGGGTTTTCCCTTACTGTGTCCTCTTTTTTTTTTTCATCAACTGTAAAGTATATTGACAGGTTGGGAGAGAGCTGGACGTGTTTATCTATATTAGCACTTGCCCAGTTATAAAACAATGAAGCAAACTTCGCGGGAGTTTTGAGGTAAGGGCTATACCACTTTTTGCACCCCATTTTCATTTTCGGTTCACAGCTCAGGTTCATGTTTTGTTGTTTTCTTTGTTTTATGTCATCGTCCTTCAACGTCAGAGGGATCTTCTCGCATCGATATATCAATTGATAATGATAGTAATGTTTGGGATATTAAACACAGCGCTAATAAGAGCGAAAGCAAAAACGACCACAACACTCGGCAAACGTCTGTATTTCAACCCCGATCAGCTGCAGATAACTTCTTCCGTGCAGTGTCCCGTACGAAGGGGGAAAAAACTCACAACAATCTTATAACTGCCCTGGAAAAAAAAAAAAGTGTTATCTTAGATTTATGAGTCATTTCGTGATCTGTATCATTAAGGTGTGGTGAGAACTACAGCAGTAGCCGAAGAGGGTACGACATTTTCTCTCTCTCCCGACATTTTTTATTTTGTATGTTATTGTTATTTTTTTTTACAAACAGAGAGGGCGACATTTATGGCACCGCAATTTTTTTTTTCCAACAGGTTGTAATCGAGTTTTGAAGAAAAATAAAAGAGGACAGGTATGTGCACCACTGACGACTTACCTGTTCCCTTCTGTATGAAAATATATTTTCCCCTCTTACTCAAATCAACCTCCCCTAACTTTCAAGAATCAAAGCACTTTGATAGGGCAGTAATTTGGCTCAGTCGGTAGTGCGTCTGCCTCCAGGCCCAAAGGACCCGGGTTCGATTCCCGAGTCTTACTGAGCAATGTTGTGTGTAGTCATACCCTCCCCTCGTAAGAGGCAAAACAGTCTGTCCCTCGTATAGGACATTAAATGGAGGTCCCATGTGTGAAAGAGTCACGACTCATGCACGTAAAAGATCCCGCTTCTTATCGCAAAGAGCAGGGTGAATAAACCCGGTGGAGTGGTGCCGCCTCACATCCAACTGAACCCCATGGACATGATGAAAGATCAACTATTGCAGCTGAATATGAGCTATCCAGCCATCTTCTCAGATGCAAAATGAGAAAAACAGACAAACAAACGTAGTTGGTGTTAATAAGTTAATAAGTTGACATGCATAAGACTCCTCGATAATGGGGAAAATATATGCGTCCTGTCAAATGCCTGTACAAGCCTGTGGGGTTTAAGAATTAAAGGAGACCTCCAGATGATTTTCAGATTTTTACATTTGAACAACTATAAATTAGTTATACTGAGGACAGAGTTCCAGAATTTGTGATAATTGGGATAAAGAATAAGAATATTTTCAAAATTTAGAACAAATTGCAATGAACAAGGATGATGACATAGCAGAGTCACCATAAGAATGTATGAGATGGGGCTCAAGGAAGCAGAACAAAAGAAGAAGGCATGCATAGATTATACACAGGTGAACTCGCAAGCAAGCGGTATTGTAATGGAATTACACTGCTGCATTTCTGAAATATGTGAACCTCCTATGTCATCATCCTTGTTCAGAGTAATTTGTTTAAGGTTTTTCAAATATTGTTTCTCTGCTCAAGAACCACTATAAATTCCACAAATCTATGCATGGAGTTGTCGATTTTTGTATTACATGATGTGAAATTATAAAAATCATCTGGAATGTCCCTTTAATTAGGATACAGAATAAGACGCTCAGAAAATGAAGACATCGTTATTTGATACATGCCAAATTTTGATTGCAAGTCAGGAGACTTATCCACTACGCTACAGTGCCCCCCCCCCCCACCCCGTGTGTAGAAGCAATCAGCTTGAAAGGAAAACCATCGTACTTTGTACGTACAAATATTTGTGACATGATTCTAATGACTTTGCACCAAATTCCTATGGCCTTTCTCACGCCATGCATTGCACGTGGGACTGGAACGTATAGTTGTGACAGCATGGCGCGTCCAGGCCCGTCAATACTTACAAGTCTCCACCCCACACAATCCATTTACTTCCATCTCCCCATCCCTCTCCACGATCTAAGAAAAAAAAAAGAAGAGAAACCTATCTGACCTAATAAGGGAGTTCACGGTTGCGATTTGCGCGTGTGCAAAATAAAGGTCAAATGAGAATGTTTGTGTATTTGCCACTGACTTTCAAACGAAAAGAATCCTCAGGCAAATGAGGATTTGGAATGTTAAGTTGTGTGTTTCACCTTGTTAGAACGCACAGGTGAAAGTGATTCATAAATAATGCTTAACAAAAGCTGCACACGCATTTCATTGACATTGATTACAAAGGTGGCATGCTTCAACAAAAAATGCTCTGTCACAGGTCCTTTCCATGTTATTTGAAAGTCTGTCGTTTAGGGGTCAAATGAGACATGCGCTAACCATGAACTCCCTTATTGCACAACATGATCGTTGCTCCTGTACTGATCTTGGCGCTGCCGTTAATGACAAAAAATAATGACTTGAGTTTGTCATTCTAAACTTTTTTTTTTTGGAATTTTAATTGCTTGACGTGAATTTACAAGTACACCCTGTTTAGTTTAGTTTTTTTTTCCCTCACCTGTGTAGATCCACACAGCAACCAGTATTCGAGCTTTTTGAGGTCACGCTTTGAAACCGTTTTTGTTATTTTGTTATTTTTTTTTACATAATAGTCGCGACTATTAGTGAGACTTAAATTACGACCGTGTTCCACTAAAAGTGCGATGTTTCTGGAATGGGGGGAAGGGGGGCACTTCTGGGTTTCATGTAATCGAGCTAACAAGCAAAATACAAAACAAAAAACAACAACAAAAACAAAACAAAAACAAAACAAAAACAAAATCAGGGTCTTCAGCGCAAAAGCATAGCCTTACCGCGCTCACACAAGATCTCTATCTACTGTATTTCTTTTTAGTGCCACGCACGTAATCCCGGGTTTTAAAAAAAAGTGAGGGGGGGGGGGGCACAAAGTGATGACACCTTATGTATTCCTTTGTATGGTGCACAAAAAGTGGGGTCCCGAGCCCCCCTGGCCTCCCCCCCCCCCCCCCCGTTCCGCCGACCATGAGTCCGTCGTCGTCGTATATTCTCCTCCTCCCTTCTCTCTCTGTCTCTCTAATTATTTGTGGAATATATTTCTTATTCTTCTGATCCCAACCTTCAATTTGTCACACTATCCTCATCTGCACCTGTCGACAATGCTTCTCTGCACACAGATGCCTAAATATCACAATTTGTGGAAGTCTACCAGCAAATAGAAAAACAAGGACAAGAATTTCACCAAATAGTTGTCTCTCGTCCTCACTCGCTTGCAAGACAGATAAGCATTTAAAATTTTCTAAAATCAGTTCGCATGGTGCTCTAAACGGCCCGCTCAGTGAAATTTTAAGAATCTTTTCCCCAAAATATCACATTCAGATGTAGATGGAGTCTTTTTTTTTCTTAGAGAAGATGAAAATCCTCGTCGCTTCTCAGTCAAAAACAGAAGAGAAAAAAAAAATCATTTTACGCACAATTTAACTCCAGCATGCATGGTTGCGGGTGAACATTCTGAACCAACCCATTGCATTTCTCCGGAAACATTTTTTTTTTTTTGGCTCGGAGAATGAAGTGAATTTCCGGCAGTTTTCAAAGTGATCATCGCAGACACATACATTTTTTTCCAGATTGTCGAGGTCTTCATGAAAGCTCTTCGTAATGTTTACGTTCATCAGTTCAGAATGAATAATTTATATGCTAGACATGGGGTGTGATAATTTCCGGTGAATGATTTTGTCTCTGCAGTTCTCATAACCCATTATATCGATGATAAAAAAATGTTCACTGCCCTTTAGCAGTTGTTTAGGATTACCGGAAAAAAGGAAAAGTTTCCTGATGTGTTTGTAATTGCCCCATCCCTTTCCTGGTATTCTGGCCGGTGCTTGTGAGTGATATGTCATACCATTTTCACGTTACTTTATCGGACATACTAAAAAATAATATGCAGAATTCTAGAAATTCATATCTTTTCCTGGAACGATGACTATGGTCGTAACCACAGAGACTGATGTGGGGTAGGCCTATGCGATGATGTCATCACCTCATTTAATGTTCTGTCGATGATTTGTACGCCAAAAGAGAATAAAGCGTACGTGTTTGTTTTATAATCTATTCAGCAGTTATAACTTTAAATTGTTTTTGCCGCAAGTTATTTACACCTGCTATGGTGCGGATATAAGACAGCAATGATTTGATTGATTCCAAAGACCTCCTTCTTTATTTCATTTTGTAAAAAGGAAATCGAGCGAAGACTTGTGCAAGCTAATAACGAACTTTTGAGAAGTTGACATGTAACATCCTTAGTCTACACTTATCGCTGCAGCTGTTACTCTAAAATTCCGAAACCCTCCTTACTTTTAAAGTCCGATTTCCATGAAACCCTACCAGTCTGTTTTTGAGAATTTCGTTTTTAAGCACCAATGCCGTTTGAACATTGAGAGGAATTGTATCATGATGGAAAAGGTTAATTGCTGGGTCAGCGGGAAGAAAATGGTAATCAATCGCAGAAACTTCCTCAGAGGAAATCACAGATAATGTTTGGTGTGGTTTGGTTTATTTCTGCATTTGATTTTTCTTTCTCCGAATACAATAACAAATGAAAACAAAGTGATACAGAGTATGCAAAAAGGGGGAGAGTTTAACATACAAATCAATATAAGAAATGTCACTTTCATAACAACATCAGTCTTTAATGACATATGAATCAAAACATCATAAAAAGGCATGAACAAGGAGAAATCAATACAGGGAACCGTTATCATAAGCAGAGCTTGACGTGGATGAAGCCCTATCTGTATTATATAATATGAATATAATACAACACCAATTAATATACCTTATACCTAATTTTATACTCTATAATGTGCCTTGGAATTGTATCGAAATGAAACTCTCACAGCAGCAGGTACATGGAAACGAAATTTAAGTGGCATTCACCTGAAACTCTAACGACAAGTGTACATGGCAGCAGTTTAGTGCATATTAGGATGACGTCATCAGTTCTGTATTCAGTCAGAGGTGGCGTTCTCTTTGTATTTTCAAGTGTAATTCGTTCATCGGTGACAAGCGATAAGTTGTAAACACGAGCAGATTATTATGATAGATGCGCTTATAGAAACAGTTATTCAGAGATGGCACTCGTCACTGGCTGTTTTGAATAAAGGTCACAGTTCAAAAAAATTGCCCTTTATTTTGGCATCAATATCTTTTTTTTTTTCATGATTGTTACACAATTAGTTCTTTCTTGTCTTAATTGGTACAGGTTAGAAGAAACAAGAGCCCACTGCATAGCAAAGTTGGGTATAGGTGTGATCTCTAAAACCTGCTACCGGAAACCCGAATATCGAAAGAAAAAAAAAAGTTCCATTCTCCCCATTTTCTTTCGTTTGTTTTCCTCACCGCTGATATCATATTTCTATCATATGTCACTTTTAAATACCATTCATGAGGAACGAGTTGCAAGCAATTATCATATATCTTTGTTCGTAATCTCTGAAAGTATGAACATAATAGATGACCGTAAGTCACCGATATTGTCATGAAAATTAACAGTTTCGTTTAAAGTCCAGTAAAAATAAGGAGAAATCTTTATATGGTGTAGGAAGGTTTTGCATGTTGCAAAGATGAGGCTAGAGGTTTGGATTATTGTAGGTAATGATATTTATATTCCTTTTATGATTAATGCAATGTATTAAGAAGGTGGAATAGATTGAATCTCATCAGAGTAAGAATATTTGATTTATATGGGTTTATTCTATTTCATCCGGTGATTACAAAATGATTTGCGAGGATTCCGTATATTGTACCCTCGAGACAAGGAAATAAACCACCAATGTCAGTTTTGTTGTATTCACGTTAAATATAATTATATAAAGATATATTAATATGTTGAATGTTTGAACATTGATGTTGATATTATATTATGTAACATGATATTTGTTCTATCACTATTTACTGGCAAAATGATGCCTTTCGTATATGTCTCATAGTATGTCATTTAAATGTTGTTTATGTAATTATATAAATATTCTTTTCTGGCGTAAAAAGTATGTGGACAAAACAAATATCCATGATATTGGCAGTAAATGATTGAAATGAAATGAAATGAAATGATATCTTTGAATTCAGGTAGGAAATGATTCCATCTTATCGTATTAATTGTTCCTCGTTTGTCTGGTTATAATCTGTCGAATTGTTTTGAATGACACGTATCCTTTGCGGTGAAATTATTGGGGAGAACACTGAAATGTGATAACAAAACCATGAAGACTTTTAAAGAAGACCTCTAGAATCTGATGATTTTCAGATTTTAGCATTTGAACATCCATAAATTGGTGGTACTGGTTACAGAGTTATAAAATTTATAGTGATCGCGATAAGAATTAATAATGTTTTCAAAATTAAAGAAGAAAAATCACAATGGACGAGGATGATTACGTAGCAGTTTCACATAAGAATGCACGATTGAGTGCTACAGGAATCAGACCAAATGAAGAAAGCTTACATAAACACAAGTCAAGTTGTTAAAGGCATAATTTACCATTTGCAGATGAAACAAAAACCCAGCAGTAGTGCTTCAAAATAGTTCTAAAATGTGAGTTAGGGATAGAAATGACCAATGTAAAAATGTGAACCAGTATCATTGATGTTAAGTATTGTTAAATGATACAAAATGTGAACAATGAAAAATGTTTCCATACTAAACTGTGTACAGTTATGGTTAAATGAGAAAAATAGTGATATTTCCTTATATTTTAGGTATTATTGCAAAAATTGTATATGGTAGGATGTTTTGTGATACAACTGACCTACACATATGCATCAAAAGTGATATATTGAACATTTTTAAATCACTGCTCCCAAAGGTAAACAGGACCTTTAAGCAAGTTGTATGGTAATGGAGTTACATTACTTCATAACATTACTGAGATATGTGAACTTCCTATGTCATCATCTTTGCTCAGTGAAATTTATTTTGGGTTTTTCAGAGTATTGGCTTATCTGCTCAAGGACCACAATAGATTCCACAAATCTACACATGGCACTATCGATTTATGTACTACATGATGTGAAAGTATGACATCTTCTGGAATTCCCCTTAATGGAAAATACATGTATAGGCTGTAGGAATACTTCTTACAACATTAAGAGCACATCCTAATCGGAGAGTTGTAAAAGCAAAGACTCCGAGTTTGCACAAGTCTTTGTAACCGATGTGACCCAGTAGTGACGAAGCTCGCTGTGTGCCGTTTGTTTGATTTTAGGCCAACTGATTTCATGTAGGTCCAATAAGTCACTATGAACACGAGTGAGGTATCCCTGTCAATACTAAAGACTCTCAGAACTTCTGTGGCCGAGAGGGCGTGTGTGCGCGCGTGCGGGTGTGTACATGTGTGTGTGTGGGGGGGGGGGGATGTCGTCATGTTATAGACTTACTACCTGTGGCATGCGATATGTCAAGCAGTAGCGGTAAACATTATAATATTATAGATGATGACTGGCGGGGGAGGGAACATACCGAATGTTCCACCCTAAGGGTTTGAAATGCTATTGAGGGAGGTTATAAGTCCCGAGACGAAGTCGAGGGACTTATAGCCTCCCGAAATAGCATTTCAAACCCTGAGGATGGAACGTTTGGTACATGATCCCGACAACAAAAGTCATCTTCTGTTATATTATATGGGTTAGTCAAATACGTCAAATACGTCAATGTCAACCACCGGCACAACGCACTCGATCGCTAGCGCAGAGTCAAATTCACTGTGCGCGGGTCCTTCTGTCATTTGTTACGTGAAAATGTTTTCCCATGGGAGAACATTACAAAAATGTTCTCCCATGGGCGAACGTAACCAATGTTCCTCCATCACGTGACTGTGTTTAGCCAATCACTAACCGGTATTTGATATACGTCTTTATTTTATTTTTCCACTCTCTTTAATTCTCTTCTCATTGTTGGGGAAAACCACATGCTCTACATAAGGCCTCTGCCCCCCCCCCCCCAAAAAAAAACCCGGCTGCAAGTGACCTTCCCTTTTCAAAATGCCCCGTTGTTTGAAACAAGTGTAAGACCACAACGTTGTAAGTATGGACTTGATCCACATGCACCGAGCGAAGATGCGTGAGCGGAAAAAAAAAAAAACCTACAAAATGTTACATACTGAACTTGTAAAACGTAAAAGGTGATGGTGTGCTTATGCAAGCTCTCCTTTTCCTTTTCTCTGTTGCATAAACGTAAGATTATGGTTCATTAGTCTTAGCACATTAGAGTACATCCTGTAGTTCTGATAATCATAACTCATTAGTATAGGGTATGATAAGAACAACAAAACAGGGTAGTCAATAATATTTTGTTATACCGTAATTTACTGGTATCACTGTAGACGAAATATCGAATTGTCAATAATTGTCTTTCACCCTTACCGTAGATTAGGGAATGTCATCTTCACAAATTGTCAGTTCGTGCTAAATGTACCGCTCTTTTGTTGGTGATTACAACAACAAAAATAAATGTTCCTCGTAAGTTTGTAAGGTCCAACGAATTTTGATATATTTGCAGACACTCCATGTTGACAGTCCCTGAAACATTACGCGAATCCTTTTGCAGAAGAAGAGATACCCAAAGAGATAATACTCTTATTGTTTACACCTTGACAAACATACATTATACATTAAAAAATCTAACTAATTTCTGACCATTGCTAATACGCTGTATCGTCATATCTATTGCACTAGAAATCAACGCTAGTGCAGTGACTGACATCCAATACCGACGAGCTATTTTCAGTTGCTGGGATTCCCCACTTCGCGCATGCGTACTATCAGCGCCGACCCTGGCTGGAATATAACCATTGTGTTTACTATGTGTAGTTGCGTCTAGTCTACGCGGTGTATCTCGGTCACGCATGTATCGCACACCGCCAACATGAGAGATTATGCAAAATCCTGGGGACTCATGGACCACTTGTACAGTTTACGCAGCAACATCGCACAAGACAGTGCAGTAGGACCTAGACAGAGCCTGTATTCGAGTAGTATTTTGCATGAGGTGTCCCAACGTTTTCGTGACGGCCAATGAAAATTGATTGTGCAGCTTGCTTCATCAGTTCTTTGTAGGTGGCCCCATCACTTGATAGATGGGCAGTGTTTTGAAGCAAGACTACAGATTCGACATGTAGGCCTACTTTCCAGAGGATGAGTCCAACCATGTGTAACGTTTGGTAAAGTTGTTGGACCTTGAAGGATGATATTTAGCAGTGGAGAGTATATCACCAAAAATCTGCTGCAATTCGCAACATGCTGCGTTATTCAGAGGCATTATGAGTTCTCGAAGCGGTTGATAAACTTCCGAACAAACATTGTTAGTGCACGAGACTGATCAATGTAAATAGAAACAGCTACAGCAAAACAAAACAATAATATTTCAACATGGAATCCTCACTTAATCGTAAACAATGGAAAAGGTTGTGATCGCGATGACTTGTTACATGATATTCTCAATAGTTTTTGTGTGGCTGTGTTCACTGTACACATCAACATAGATGATTTGAAAACTCGGGTAGTATTGATTGTGTTGATGATGATGATGATAATAATAATGAATTTATGATTATAATTATACATAATATGTGTGTGATTGTATTTACCCCAAGTATCCCCTTGAATGTTTTACACTCGCATCATCAATACCTAGGCATGGTTTCGGGTGGCCATTTATGAATTCTTGATCGTAAATTTATGTTATGATAATGATAATGGTCTTCATTTCTATTATATTCCGGGAAACCTCTTCAGTGTTGCTGTACTGCTCTCCCAGAGGGCCCTGTCATAATTACTACCCTAGGCGTTGCCAGGTATCCTTTTATATGGGGGCACGTCACGAATCCGAAACCTACGAGTCATACAGTCCACGAGCTAGGCACTAGGCAGATAAGGCCCATGAGTCCGATACTATATAGGGAAACAAGACCCACGAGTCCAACACTAGACCAAAAACGCCCTTGAGTCCGACACTAGGTAAACAATACATCACGAAGCTTAATATACTCGGTGTTGGTCTTGTGGGCATTTTGGACTCGTGGGTCTTGCTTGCCCATCTTTGTAGTGTCGGATTCATTGGCCTTTTTTTTTTTTTTTTTTTTGCCTAGTGTCGAGCTCATGGGCTATGTGACTCGGGGACTAGCTGTATGACTCATGCCACGATCTTTTTTCACTATCTAGCAGGTGGGCCGTATTATTTTTGGGTGTCGGGCTCATGGGATGATCCCATTTATACACCTGGTTCGAGAGGGACAACGTGGGTTGAAACAAAAAAAAAAGCAAAGAAAAGATCTTGTCCAAGGACAATTGTACTCGGCAGTACTCAACTTGGGACCTCCGTTTCAAAGTCAATAGTCTTATTCAGTATCTTGTACATGTAAAGTGCTCCCAGGTTGTCATTATGAAGATCTGCGTTTACATTATGTCCGTCCGGCCACTCGATCCCTAAAGTAGTTCAAATGGATAGTGACAGAATTAAACGATAGACATAACAAACTTGCTTATTTTTGAAGGGAAAAATCCAGTCCAAATATAAGTTAGTCCGATAAGAAAGAGTAAAATATTACGAGTTCAACGGTAAAATTTTGATCGAAATCGGGTGAAAAATAAAGAAGTTATGACATTTTGAAGTTTCGCTATTTTTTCAGGAAACATTTCTTGAACAGTCAATATGAATATGCAAATGGAAAAGTGAGCATGTCATTCTTTCACAACTTGCCATATAGTTTGTACAAAAGATTTTGACATTTCCAGTTTTCCATTCAAACGCAATTATGCCCGAGGCTCAAATCCTGATACAGTGTATATCTAACTGATCACTATTCTGAAGCTGGATAGCCAGAAATAACACCATGTTTCAGACTTCAGTGACAGAAACGTTGAATTTTAGGGTATTTTTTTTTTTTGTACACGATCAATGGAAAATTGTGAGGTTATGGCATGACTAGTTCACTAATTTGCATATTAATATCCACTGTACATGTACAAGAATTATTTTGCAGAAATTAGCAAAACTTCAAAATGTCATAGCTTCCTTTTTTTATCCGAATTCAGTAAAATTTTTACCATTGAACTTGTAAGATTTTACTCTTTTTTTATCAAATTGTAACTTATTTTTTGGACTGGATTTCTCCTTTAAGCAATTATGAGCTAAGTAATACAGTGAGAACAATGAAGATTGTTTCGCAGTGCAGCAATTACAATAAGTGTGTTCTGTCAAGCGAGAATTCCTGAGAAAAATAAAAAAAAGAGAATCGTCTAATAAAACCACATCGGAAATCGCTAGACTAATGTATAATAAAAGTGTTTGCATTGCTCAGCCTTTTCAAATGTTAAACAATGTCGAATTGTGTGAATATAACACACACTGATTTCTTCTTGTGTATGGTAGGATAAACTGTTAAAAGGATCGAGATCGACCTACTGAATTTCTAGGCATATTCATTAAATCAAGTTCGTCCTGGAATGATTACGTACTCGGAAAGAAGGCGCAGGCGAGACAACGTTCAAAGTACGAACTGTAGGATTTACCTAAGAGTCATGAACTCTTTGGCCTTTACCAAACAATGATTCGTGAGCGAAAAGACCCTACGAATGTTACGCACTGGACATTTTAAACATGGTTAAACGTAACAGATGGTGGCGTGTGAATGCAAGCCCTCTTCTTCTCTTCCTCAGTTGTATAAATGTATGGTTGAGCAATAACATTGGTTATTGGAATACACCCAATAGTTATATATGTGATTATTACGACTCAGTATAGTAAGGAAAATAAAGGCGTGCGATAATATTAGTCATTAGTTAATTAATTTCAATCACTAACGATGAATTCGTAAAGTTCACAATAATGTAAAAAAAAAAAAAAAAAACTACCCCTATCCCGAAGATTGGAAAATATCATGTACATATATTATTTGCTGTTTCTTTACGACTACACAATCCCTCAGACGCATTGTTCTCTCAATTAAAAAAGAAAAAAAATGATGACATTGACATTTTAAAAAGACGATGTTTATGCACTGTTACACGTTCAACGAACTGTAAAATTATCTTTCTTTTCTTTTTTTTAATTCCTATTTCCAACATTAATATTCCTACCCGACTCGAGTCAAATTGAGCTAGATGTCTCGAATTTTCTGCCGGATCGCCTTAAGCAATGTGAATGTTTTCACTTGTTTAAAATGCAGCTTAATGATAATATCAAAATGTGTAATCGTATGAAGAGTTTGAATTTGAGTTTATTAACAACAAAACATATTTACATTAGAATAATTATGAATACATAAGGTGCATATTTGCATAAGCACATGAGTATGTTGTCATACTCGTGTGCTTATGCAAATATGTATAAATCTTTGTTTATTGTATTCATATCATGAATAAAATAAATAAAGATTTATGTACAGGAATAGGTACATATATACATAATCATAATAAATATTTACCTCGATTGTTTAGAAAAAAAAAAGTTGACTAAACGATCAGACAATTATAGGATGTCGCTAATTATTCAATTACTTCTTAAATCAATTCAGTTCAATCAATTTTAATTCTGTAGTCTCCTCTCTTCACGCTCATCATTTAAGAAAGGGTCCGAACTTCACGTATTCAACAAACATGACTTTAAAACACACATCCGATGACTATCACATACGCACAAATCATCGCTTCACAAAGCACCAAGTATCACTGCACTTCTTTTTTTTTCTTTCTCCACTCATTGAGTGAAAACGTGATTATCTATTCACGTTGACGTAGCATATCCGGGCCAATTATCCTCGTAATCTTTTATCACCTTCTGTACAAATATATTTGTAAGATCGCACCTGCTGATCTACATGTCAACAAACACGTCCGGATGTTTTTTCCGACATGTTTGTTGACATGAAGATGGGGATATCTTATAATTCTTAATTCATACTTCCTGTGTACTTTAAACTTGTTACTGTTTACAAAAAAAAAAAAAAAATGATGCACGTTTTACAAACTCTGTTTTTCAGTGGAACATTTTTTTTTCCATGAACATAGCTTAGGTTTCGTCAACCGTGCAAAGTATGCATTTTTTTTATATGATTTAATCAATACATTTATATATTTTTATAATGTACTTTACGATTCATTACAGATTGTTCAAACAATATTTAATTTTCAATTCAATTCAGTTCAATTTCAGTTCATCCTTATTTACCATAATTTCCAAAATGTAATATAAAAAGAAACAAACATGATAATAATTTGCAAAGTAAATGAAACCTTAAAAAAGGGAAGAGTTTCGCGATAATGGGAGGCCCAATACTATCAGTGCTTATATAAAAATAGGGGCCCCAGAAACATTAATGTTTAGAGGGTAATTCAGGTCCAGTTAAAAGTTGGTCCGCCAGGAAAGAGTAAATTTAGGAAAAGTTTGTTTAAAAAAAATTAGAAAAATAGTAAAAGAGTAACACACACACACACACACACACATGCACACACACACATGAATAAGGAAGTTATACAATTATTTTTTCTGCAGCTTTTTTTTTTTTGCAAAACAGTTATCGAAAATATGAGTTTGCAACTAGGAGAGCTGGTAATGTTATCACCTCACAAATTTTTATGGATCGTGTAGGAAAAAAAGACAAAAACTCATATTTTCTACGACAAATGTGTAAAACATATTATTCCTGGCTGAAATTAAAATGATGAAAAGAAGTTTTACGTACAAACAATATGGCAAGTAAAGTGATGATACATAATCAGCTTACTTATTTTCATATTCGTATTGAATGTTCAGGAACTGCTTTGTGAAAAATAGCAAAACTTCAAAATGTTGATAAATCATCATACATTTATCTGACTTTGATCACATTATTACATTTCTTGTTGTCCTCATCATTTTTTTCAACTAACTTTTAACTGGTCGACAATTCCCATTTGTCACGAGTCTGAGAGATTAGACTTGAAACAGCCTCATGAAAGTAATTTAGTGACGACGATAATTTATATCAATGTAACTATGATAATGAATCTCTGAACTTTCCCAGGGAAAGAACAGTTTGAGAGAAAATCTCTTGAATCTCGATAAAGTTGGACTGTGCTTTATGTCCTCTGGAAGAGAACTCCATATTTATAGGGAATTTCACTTGAAATGAAAACAAGGATATACTTGAAAGAAACTTTTGGTTGTCTTACTTAATTTCTCTAACGAGTGTCGCACGAATAAATGGATCTCTTATACAGAGAGATAATTATCAATAAATATACACACTTGGCTACATCTATACATGAACATTTAAGAATTAAAAAGATAATTAAGTCGGTTATTGCATAGTAGCACAAAGTTGAGAAAACAGAGAACTTGTTTTTGCATATAACAATGTAAGAATTTGTAGCAGCTCCGATTTTGTTTCTAGAATATTTCTTAACAAGTTGACTCTTGTGTTAATTACCTGTAATTACCTATTTAAAATGTAGCAATATATTTATTGTCCAGTCATTTGAGCACAATCTGAGGTAACAAGTGTTTTAACTTTTCAATACGTTGGGAGAAGTGGTATTGATGTGAGTCCTCCAAGAGAGAAATTCATTTTATTGTGACACCAAGAAATGTTATATTATCCACTAGTGACACAAAGAGGCCTCCCATACAAATATTTGAGCGACTTTTGGGTATTCTTGATTTTGCACATAATAAATTTTGTTTATCAAGATTTAGAAATGATATGCTAGAAGATAAACCACCCAAATAAATTGTTTTATTCTGCGTTAGCTATTCGTTATCATCAGATGGACTAAATTTTTGTGGGATCACGGGGGTTGTTGTGTACGTCATTGGCAAATAATGAGAACTTGACAATATCAAACAAAGAAACAATCATGTACCGCCACATACTGTTTTTATTTGCCAAGTAATTGGTTTAAACCAATCCAAGGCGAATCCCCTCACACACTAACACCAGTTTACTTACATAGTAGTCATGGGTGGCTTTTAGAGAGATCCACACCAACATAATAGAGTTTTTGTGAAACGTATGTTTTGTATCATATTTGTTAGATGGAAATAAACCATAACTGAACTGAAAAGTGACTTTGGCGACTGATATTCCGCCTCATCAAGTCGTCTTTTTTTTTTTCTTCAAACAATGTAGAGTACTAGAATGCAGAAAAATTCATTAAAGATACGCTATACTATCATGCTCGTTAAAGCTGTTACTGTATCCTACATTGACAATTTCCGGTTTAAATTTGTTAACGTTTCAACCATTTTCAAAGGAAATAAAAGTGTATATTGCATGAAAATCAGTTTTGAACTGGCCAAGACATCCATAAAACAAAGACTTCTAATAAAAGGTGGGACCCAGTACCTTTTACTGGGACTGCTTTGAATTACTCTGTTTTTGGATATCTCAGCCATTTCAAAACCGATTTTCATCAAATAACTTGGAATTCTTCTTAGCATTGTATGGTGTATTTTTTTTTATATTTCATTTATGGTTTCTAATTATCTCGCAAAAAAGCTAAAACCCGATTCCCCATCCAAATCAAAACATAACCATCCCTTTTATTGAAGTCTACGGTGCACATGATATAACGTGCGTTTGACAGACTGAAGTGGCAATTTCTATTGCCACTGCCAAGTTTTGCTTGGTATACTATATATAGCTATCAAACCTTGTCCGGCGTAACATATCCCGTAGGACATACAGTGCTTATTCCACTGTATGCAGTGTTACTATTTTCTCTTTCCCTTTCTCTAACACATACACACACACACACATACACACACATGCACACACCCTCACACACCCACACACACACACATTCTCTCTCTCCTTCTCTCTTTCAGTGTGTGTGTGCATGCGTGTGCGTGTGTATGTGTAAAAAAAAAATGTGTGCGTGTGTGTGTGTATGTTAGAATGCATGAATGAAAAAAAAAAAGCAGTACGCCCTGCATGGGTACCACGCGTGTGAGCATGTGCGTGACATTAATGTGTTGTTTTATTTTGTACTTTTTCTTTTGGTCCACTTCTTTTTCTATCTGCCTATTTTTTATTTATCTTATCAGGGACCTGCAGAACACAAGGCACATTGTGTAACCGTTTAACCGTTATGCAACTCCTCCTTGAGTAATTTCCGTTGTTAAGCGTAGACATCGTTATGTTGTTGTTCGTATGTTTTCGAGCTGCTCGTTTATTCTTTTAATACTTACCAACTAGTTTATTATATTGCACTGGGTGCACGACTACTACAACTGCCTACGTGGCCGTAGGAGGAGAAGTAATTCTGTTTGAACATATTACGTTCACCTGTATGTAATCTTTCAAGAGTTGGCCTATTTAGTCATAGCAGGAAACGCTCCAGCAAGAAATAAATTTGTTATATGTTATATGTTATTATTGTTATTGTTATTATGTTATATTCAGGGTGTATGCCATTATCTCACGAGACAGATGGATGCCAATAACTATAGTATATATATATATATATATATATACTCCTAGATGGGTCATTTGGAAGACATTTCCATTTGTTTTATATGCAAATTTGTTATATACATGTTCAATGGCAGTTTACGCAATGGAGACACGAAAATTGTCTCCTTAATGACCAGTTGTCTCCCTAATGAAGACACTTCCCCCCAATATGTCTCCCTAAGGTGCCAACTAGGGATATATATATATATATATATATATATATATATGTATACATATATTGCCAGCAAAACTTGCACGAGAGACGTGGCTGTGATGTTGAGTTGCAACCCCTTTAACTGAGCTCTCGGGCTAATTGCCCTTCTTCAGAATCTACAATAACAATGTATACCAACAACATTCAAACAAAATTAACCACGATGTTACATCATGCTGGACTTAACTAACCTTCAATACATTAATCATATAACTATACATTCAAAAATATACTTAAACATGTTTGTTTAATACTTAAATATACATACATATATAAATGTACGAAAATGTAATACAGCGGTATGTATATATATTACATTTTTATACTTTATTGACATTAGTTTTGAGGGGAAAGCATATTACAAGCTCGGTTTTTTAACCTAACCTCCATTTTCAACATTACACAGTAAATAACTTAGATACGCCTACTTTTATTTATGTCTCCCTTAATTCATGGTGTTTATATGATATTTCGACGTATTGAATGTATTATGTATCTTCCTTTTCCATGTTATTGTTCTTTTCTCATGATATGTTTGTATATTGCTATTCTTTGTTTTAAATGAAATAAACGAAACGAAAACGAAACGAAACTATATCATGACGATGATATTCTGGACCAGCATATTTCAAAATGCGTGTAGTCAGCTGCAGAAGTATGGGAGAACAATTTTATTGTTGAATCTTGATGATCAAGTGATTTTAAAACTTATCTTTGTTTTGTTTTTCTTTTTCTTTTCTTTTTTCAAATACCTTTTCCTCGTCAACTCTGTATCCATGTAAGGGGGAAAATGTGAAAGAACACAGATGTGGTTAAAAACCTGTAGCAATGCTACATACAACAATGTCCTTCCTTGGCAGCTATCCGTTTATTATTTTGTTACGAAACCTTATGTTCACTATTTACAAATCATGCTCAACAGCAGACACTATCATGGATCGAAACTAGAAAGGCACTAGTAGTAACAAGTAGCATATAAACAGTAGTTACATGAACGACAATAAAGCTTATATCCAGAATCAAACACTGTCTTCTATTCATTTTTCATCAAACCGTAATTGTCATATCACAGTTGATGCGTACATTATACATGACACATGATACATGATCTTGTTTTATAAACAAACGTAATTTAGGTGCATTTGTGATTCAAAAAAAAAGAAAAGAAAATGAGATTCAGATATCCAAAAGGACAAGATATGGTCACTGCTTTTCATTCTAATGTCTCTTTCCATTGCAATATTCCCATCTACATACAATATCGATAACACATACTAGCTTCCCTCGTAATAACCTTTTATAGATTTAATACATTGTTTACCACGTTCCGATTTCAAGTGGGTTAATGTGGTATGCATGAACACACACATACATACATACATACACGCACACACACACAAACACACATAAACTCAATTTCTCTTTTTTTCGGATCTATTTCTTTCTTTCCCTTTTACCCCTTTTACGATAAAATACCAAACATTCAGTCCATCACGTCCCCTCCCCTTTAAGTGCCCTCCGAACAAAACAAAAAAAAAAAAAAACGAAAAAGAAAACGATTACTGACGCATTCAAATCCTTTTCAAACCTCTTCAATAAAGTTCATCCACGCCATCTCCAGAACCTTTGCCTTTTGAATAAAGAGTCTTCGTAAGGGCTGTATTGTATGTGGAATAAAGAGGGTTGTTAAAACTCTCTAAATAACCATTGCCATAGCCTAAAACCTATAAACTGTGCTTCACTCATCAGTCTCAAGTTCATAATTAATTTCACAATATCTACACAACTGCAGGCTGTTCTGTAAGCTTCTGTAAGGTTTCACACTTTTATAATGAGTGGAAAACGAAAGAATAATTAACATAGACATGTAAGACAAGCGAAAGACACCCATGTCTAATAAACTCGAATTTACATGGAGAAAGAATAGCTCTGTCAAAAAAAACAACAACAACAACACTAAACCGCCCAAATTAACAAAGTGCAAAATGAGGTTTTCGTGAAGTTCAAATTATTAGAGAAAACACGTTCAGCATCAAAGTTATTCACAACTCATCGAAAGGGGTTATTCCTGAACAACCCGAAATAAATTATGGAAGACGGAACATGCAGGAATGCCACTTCTGACAAATTGGGCTCCGAAGATAAGGGTTTATCGGAGGCACTAAGTCGTCCTTTCAGTGTGCATGGAACAAAAAAACCTGTAGCAATGCTACATACAACAATGTCCTTCCTTGGCAGCTATCCGTTTATTATTTTGTTACGAAACCTTATGTTCACTATTTACAAATCATGCTCAACAGCAGACACAATCATGGATCGAAACTAGAAAGGCACTAGTAGTAACAAGTAGCATATAAACAGTAGTTACATGAACGACAATAAAGCTTATATCCAGAATCAAACACTGTCTTCTATTCATTTTTCATCAAACCGTAATTGTCATATCACAGTTGATGCGTACATTATACATGACACATGATACATGATCTTGTTTTATAAACAAACGTAATTTAGGTGCATTTGTGATTCAAAAAAAAAGAAAAGAAAATGAGATTCAGATATCCAAAAGGACAAGATATGGTCACTGCTTTTCATTCTAATGTCTCTTTCCATTGCAATATTCCCATCTACATACAATATCGATAACACATACTAGCTTCCCTCGTAATAACCTTTTATAGATTTAATACATTGTTTACCACGTTCCGATTTCAAGTGGGTTAATGTGGTATGCATGAACACACACATACATACATACATACACGCACACACACACAAACACACATAAACTCAATTTCTCTTTTTTTCGGATCTATTTCTTTCTTTCCCTTTTACCCCTTTTACGATAAAATACCAAACATTCAGTCCATCACGTCCCCTCCCCTTTAAGTGCCCTCCGAACAAAACAAAAAAAAAAAAACGAAAAAGAAAACGATTACTGACGCATTCAAATCCTTTTCAAACCTCTTCAATAAAGTTCATCCACGCCATCTCCAGAACCTTTGCCTTTTGAATAAAGAGTCTTCGTAAGGGCTGTATTGTATGTGGAATAAAGAGGGTTGTTAAAACTCTCTAAATAACCATTGCCATAGCCTAAAACCTATAAACTGTGCTTCACTCATCAGTCTCAAGTTCATAATTAATTTCACAATATCTACACAACTGCAGGCTGTTCTGTAAGCTTCTGTAAGGTTTCACACTTTTATAATGAGTGGAAAACGAAAGAATAATTAACATAGACATGTAAGACAAGCGAAAGACACCCATGTCTAATAAACTCGAATTTACATGGAGAAAGAATAGCTCTGTCAAAAAAAAACAACAACAACAACACTAAACCGCCCAAATTAACAAAGTGCAAAATGAGGTTTTCGTGAAGTTCAAATTATTAGAGAAAACACGTTCAGCATCAAAGTTATTCACAACTCATCGAAAGGGGTTATTCCTGAACAACCCGAAATAAATTATGGAAGACGGAACATGCAGGAATGCCACTTCTGACAAATTGGGCTCCGAAGATAAGGGTTTATCGGAGGCACTAAGTCGTCCTTTCAGTGTGCATGGAACAAAAATAAGATTTAAAACTTCATGACAACCACTGTAAAGGAATTGCCAGATTACCAAAGACTTAGTACAATCGTAAACAATATCATTGTATTCATTGTCATGGCGATGTATAAACACTATCACTGTCTATAGTACATTGTCAAAAGTACAACTTGTGACGTGATGTTTTAAGATATTATAACTTTTAAGATATTATAACTAAATTCCCAATTTAGACAAAAGGGGATGACTCTATCAGAACAAAACTAAAAAACAAAGAACAATATCAGCCGAGCTGACCTTACAAACATACTGAAAATGGTTGTAAGTCTATGAATGTAACAATAGTAGAATAAATCGTCTAAATGTGATGCAAGATATTGCATAACATGAAAAACAAAATGAAGACGGCTGTTTGACATGAGGTAAGACGAGACATAATGGAGATTTAGACAAGGACAGGTCAAAGGGTTCCCTGTCTTTGATTAATTTAAAAAACAAAAACCCTAAGATATGTTACACTGTAATGATATTCTGCATTTTTTTTTTATACGTGGGTGAAAGACGAGGTATTTCTTTATTTCCTATATATACCTGTAGGACATGAAAAAAGTATAAACCATGCACGACATGCAATATCTACTGTCCTAAAAGAAGTCTTTTTGTTAAGCCTTTTTTTTTTTCAAGATACATCACGATACCTTACATGTATAGTGTCTTCTTTTAAAGTGAAAACATGCTTTATGCTACCTCACATTCAGAAAAAGAGTTATATCCGTTTTGGCAGCGTAATTTGCCAAAATCTCCAGAGCATGATTGGTTTCCTTGCTCAGAACACGATGATAGTCTACGATGTACAATATCAACATTTTCCAAACTTTATGGCAGCTCATTCAATGTCATTTATGATTATTTTCTTTTTTTATTGTCAAAGGAATGTGTTTTGGTTTTCGTGATGACACATTATGATTTCCGTCGTATAAATTTTAAGATTTCTGGCAAGTTAATACTGCTTACAAAGCAACACGATTATCTGCTTTCCATAAATACAAAGTAACTCGAAAGGGCGTTCAACTTGTTTTTTAATTGTTTAGTACGAATGCGGCCGCACAATTGGTGTGAACATGAACCAATGTATCCATAACGGTTTAATGAGGTCATCTGACTCAAGGATGCACAATATCGTATTTCGGTCATTTGATTATGCGATATTACCTGTAGATTATGAAAGTTATACATAAACTGACACAACTGTTCCTGATATCATTTCAATGGGCTACATTTTCAGAGAGCGATAGCACTTTTAGAATGTCACTCAGTGTGGCGCCGCACCGGTTTTCACGGTATATTCAGAGTTGTTAAAGTGACCGATATATTCTCCAAATTACCAGAATATATTTTAAGAAACACTTCCAAATGACTTTAAGCCATGCTAATTAGCATAATATATTTAAAAAAAAAAACACTTCCAAATGACTTTAAGTCATGATATCAACATCGATACGTTTCCTTGTTTGAATTAATGGGATCCTTTGGCCTAGGCAATTTTGAACAGGCCAAAATACGAGTTGTTGTAATGGAGATTCACTGTGCGGTTGGGGAATGCCATGCGGATACTAACGGTAGAATTCGGGTGGAGGTATACGACGCCGCCGATGTAGCAGGTATTGATTCTGCGCTCTTCACTCGCGGGACTTTCGGCACACTTGAACAAGCTGACACCGTTGACAACAATTTCATGTCCTGTGTACCTCCCTTCGTCGTAGTACTGGATCTATATCATAAAATACAGATAAACAAAGGGGACTATTATATATTTTGAAAAGGATCGTGCCGATGTAGCTTGCAAGAGAGGGCTTCCACGAATAAAATTCAAGAATATTCGTGGGAACATAACATGAATATACTTTCTAAAACCTTTGATGTCAATTTAAGGGTTGACCAGCTGGAATAGGTCATCTTTTGTTCTATTGTTAGAATCCATTGATCATTATATGACATATTACGAATAACCATTCCCTAGTTACATACATAAGGAACATACAAACCTCCATGTAAGATACGAATAATGCCAAGGAGAGGAAGAGCTCGTTTGCGTTTTATGTAAATATCTTCGTACAAATACCACAAGTGGCAAAATATTTACAACCATCGCAAGGTATTTGCCAGACGACTGAACAATGTTTCCTGACTTTTTTATCTCAGCTTGAGCATTACATGCATGTAATTTAAATCTTAATTAAAAAGGGTCTTGACTGTCTTTACCACGGTAATTTAACATGTTTAAGTAGTTAAGTTTGAACCCCACGATTTTTCGGAATATCACAAATTAACTCGCCTGGCTGTAAACATAGTAAACTCCCGCCCGGCTGATAGTCACATTCCCGCGCATGTGCAGTCGAAACAAGTCCTTCATGGTATCGTCCCCTTCTAACCAGTTCGCGTAACGCCAGAACGAAACGACAGACCCTACAGATCGTTGAAGATACCAGAGGAAAACATATCTTTAATATACGGCGTCGGTCACTCTCACCTGACTATAGACGTAGTAAAAACCACCGGTGTGAACGGTGACGTTGCCATTTTGAAGAGTGAATTGTCTTCGCTGTCTAAAAGGTATCAGGTTGTCATACTGCCAGTATTCGACCCAAGAACCTATCAAGTTAAGAAGTTAAACAGAGGGAAACTAAGCGTTGTACCTGTATCGACTCTCCAAGATAATAGGAATGATCGAAAACTAGAAATGTTAGTATGATTATGGCAAGTGCGGGGCCTTCTGTAATACTTATAGGCTCTTACTCTTACATAATTATGAAACACTTGAAATGATGCACTGTTTACTTCTTGTATCCATTCTTCAAACAGGCAACATGTGATTACAATAGATACACAGGAAAGCGTTCAAACATCTCATAGATTTCTGCAAGCAGAAACCAAACACATTATTTTTCTAATATTCTCTGTAGTTAAATTTACGAAGCCTTGACATACCTTTCATTGGCTAGATATGACGCAGTTTCTTCACTTGTAACAGAGGAGCATAGATTTCTACCACGAACAAACTTTGAGACAACATTTTGTGAATACTGTGTTATGGAGCCAGACCAACGCATTGTGAACAATAATTTTCGTTCATTATCGGTTTTGTTCAGTTATCACAGGTCTATCATAATTGGATTCAAAGATGTATATGATTTACATTTCTATACTTCATGTCATAACGGAAAAAATGATTGTTTTTTTTTTTAATTTCCGAAGTTATTCCGTAATTTCAATGAACCTGCATTTTAAGCGGTGGTGAGCAATGGCATAAATTTATGTAGAGTTGAAATTCCATAGCATTGTCGTTTGCGGCCCAATCAGACATTGAATTCGTGACATTTTATATTCATTTAACTTGGACATTGGCCACTTTACTTCAACATGCTGCTCATTCAAAATAAACTGGTATCAATGTGTGAAAAAACAGCGCATGAAGTACAAAGTGACTGTAAACATCATTTATATCACATCAAAAGTTTATAACGTGATGGAAAATATCAACTTTGGCCCCATATACACGGCACAATAGCGTCAAATGCATATCTTTCTTCTGGCGTTGCACTGTAAATCCTATGAATAGCTTTGCAAAGAAAAATTGGGACAGCGCAGGAACACTCTGAAACATGAAGACCATAGAATGGACCGCAATTTACGAAAAGCTTGAATATCAAAGAGATTGAGATATCGATTGCTATTTTGTTATATAAATTCGTTTGTTCATACTTATACATTAAAAAAGAATTGCGAGAAGTTTACTACAGACGACTGAATGAGGTCACGAAAAGCTTAACGTACATTTTTTTTTTTCACTAGTCATCCCTTAATAGGTGAAACAAGTCCCTCGGGTAACTCTAGGCGGGTATGCCCCGCAGAGACGGTTATCTTTCCACGCGTGATCGCAGCGGCCAATAATAATTTTCATAACAAGAGCAGTTGATATGTAGAATCAGTAAACAACAATGAATTTCGAAAACAAACTATCGCTTGGCAATAGAACATCGATTCCATCTTTCAATCGTTACAAAAAGGACTCGGAATAAATGCATTCGATTGCTTCCCAGCTCAACACATGTATCTAGTAGCCTTTAAAGGCATAATTTACCATTTGCAGATGAAACAAAAAAAGCTAGCATTACTGCTTCAAAATATTTCTAACATGTAAGTTAGGGATAGAAACAACCAATGTAAAAATTTGAACCAGTATAATCGATGTTAAGTATTGTTAAATGTGCAGTATGTGAACAATAGCTATAATAAAAATGTTTCCAGACTAAACCGTCTACAGTTGTCTAATGAGAAAAATAGTGATATATCCTGATATTTTAGGCGTTATTGCAAAAATCATATATCGTATGATGTTTTGTGATACAACTGACCTACACATATACATGAAAATTGATATCTTGAATTTTTTTTTTCAATTACTGCTCCCAAAGGTAAACAAGACCTTTAAGGAAATAATATGCAGGATGGTTAGCTTTGATAAACTGGTAGACTTTCTGGCTATTTTGTCCGCGCAAACTGCCCACGCATATGAAACGATGACTACAGAGGTCTGCGGTCACAGGCACAAGTTTCAGTGAGCCAGTCATCATGCAGATTTCACTTTATAAAATTCTCTTGAGATGTTAAAGTTATATTACTATACATGCTATATTGTCACAGTGTAACCTAATAACTCTCAGTGTATCATTACTCATTATTACCATAAACACAACCAGTGGAATCCGAGAGTGACATCATTAAAATATTGTTTCTTCATATCGTCGTTTTCACATAGGTCTAAACTGTCATCATTCGCATGTCCAACGAATAAAACTGCTCCGAAGAAAATAATAAGGTTGGAAACAACAGATCTTTTACTAAGTTTTGAAAGTGAGGATATGAATTCATATCTGTTATTCATAGTATTTCAGGGACTTATTACTAAAAGTATTACTGCTTGATTCACGCAACAGAATGTTATTGAAGGCAGTATTCATGGAATGCCTTTGTGTATGAAAGGTTTTGTTTGATCTTTAACATAATTAAATTGAAATTGAAACAGCATGGGCACAAAGTACGAAATGACGTTAAATTTATCGAATAATAAAAAAAAATAGGATTGCAATTTCCTTATTTTTTCCACGAAGAACAGGTAAATTATTTCTATGCCATTGGTAATTCATTAATTTCTAATTCAGACGAAAAGTTCGCAGCTGTATTGTATTACAAGGGTAACAACTGTCATGGAAGATGATTTGGCTCAAGAAGGGAAAATCTGAAGAAAAAAGGGGGAGGAAAAATAAAATGGACATTCGGGCAGATGGACCTTCCAGATGAAGTCAAAGGAAACCAGTGCCCAAATTTTACTGTGGATTGAGCGAAAGCTGCAATATAAATAGCAGACACACATCAGTAAAAGTTTGGGAAAAATTAGACAATCGAATTGAAAAAAAAAAAATATTACTTTTCAAAGATTCGTTGCCGTCATTGCTGGATAAGGAGACTATTACACTTCATGACGTTATTACGTCCTTATGAATGACAGTATAGAGAAAATGTGAAGAAAACAGGTTTTTTCCCCCTCTATAATAAAAGAACACTTGACTTACCTCTTGCAGAAAGCAGGGGAATGATATTACCCTTACAATATGTCAGTAAAAAGTAAATGAAATGTGTATTTTTCATAAAAATGAAATTTTGTGAATTTCTTCTGAATATTGTTGTCCATGATGACGTCATGAAATGTGATAATCTCCTCATCCTTAAAAACTGAACTTTAAAAAGTCCTAACTTTGATTCGATTGTCCGAGTTTCTTAAAACTTTCACTGTGTTCTTCTTATATCGATGCTTTCACTCAATACACATTTCGGCTTTGGTTTCCTTTAAACCTCATCAACCGTTTGAATGCAAACAACTCCTGAGAACGCAAGTCGACCTCGCACAAATCGAAAAACTGGCTGAGTCGAAAAGAGGTTCTGTCCCAGATGGACATAAACATGCTTTAAGGATTTCCTCCGGTTTCTTGTGACCTATTAAAAAAAAAAAAACATAGCCTAAACTTTGTTTACACGTTAACCCTATCCCCACTTCATTTAGAAATGCTACGGACTTTACATAAAATTCACCGGGTACCCGCAGGCCTTCGATTTTACGTTGTGCGCTCGTTTTGCGTATAGCGCTATACACTTTGCCTAGGGCCCCTGAAGATCCTATAGGGCTATCTAAAAGTGAAATTCTTCAGCTTCAGTCATCTGGACACATTATTTATGTATGTAGTTAGTTGCTTTTAGAGCTTTACGATATAGCGTGAGGTTCCATCTTATTTAGGATGACTTAAACAGACTTTTTGCTCTGAATAATTTTGAGTTTCATTGCTACATACCAGGAACGTTGAACATCGTCCAAGCGTACGGATCAAATCGCTCTGGATCTAGTGAAATGAAACAGAAATTTCAAAAAGATTTCAGCCGCTAGTATAATACATCAGCCCAGTCATTTCTTAGCATGTTCAGTACTTTAAAGCCCTCAAGAGGAAATGATAATATGAAACTCTTTCATCTTCTTGAGAATTTTGAAAAGCAAGAAAATGTGTTACGACTCAACTTCATCATTTGAATAAACACACAATATCACAAGAGATATGATCCAAGATTTTAAAAAATGTGCTATTGATTAAGTGAAAAAAATCAAAAGTAAACAGGAAGCCACGCGATCCAACATGAATTTCAAAAATGTAGAGCAGTATTCTTAGAAAAAAAAAATGATATACTGGTATATATTCATATACATAAGAATTTCATGGATGTTTGCATGTGGAAAAACACACACTTGACCATACGCTTTCTTTTTTTTTCGGTTTTATCACTCTGCCACAATGCAACATTTCTTTCTATAAGTCAGACAAAGATTCGCACTACAGTCATAATCGGACAGTAACCTAAGTACCCTTCGATCCTACGAGTATAAGATATAACTAAGGTCACCCGTGAATGCACTTGCTCGATGCACTTTTTTTGTTGTTCCTGTCATGTAAGCTATATAGGGAAGTTGACATAAGAAATTCATTTTGTCATTTTACAATTTTACAAAGACTTTGAAGAATGAACAAACTAATAGCTTTTGTTATATATATATATATATATATACATGTATATATAATTACTTTGATAAGTATGCAACTTCTTCAAGGCGGAACAACTTGAAAAAATATATGATTATTCAAACATATGCCTCACTTAAACATTTTGTCACTGATTTCTTGGCGAGATTCATGTCAACTTTTAACTATTTGTATATATCATGGGATTGTCGATGTAGTTTGAGTGATGTACGTGAGAAAAAAATGCGAAAAATCAAGTAAAAAACAACAACAACATTATGTCTGCAGTCTTGTTTAATGGCGATCGAAAGTTGTCGAAATATGATACCAGTATAAATTTCGCGTCAAAATGCCAAATTATGTAAGTTTGCGAGTCGAAAATGCGTTTGGCATCACACAAGACGGATTTATATAAAACTTTATGTTAACTGGCACTTGAAATCACTATTCTTTTAAATGTAATGGAAAGATAAGCGTCTCTACAACAGGTTTGGCCTCTGTTACCCCTACAATTAGCCATCTCTCTATCTTTCTCTCTTGCACAAGGGTTCATTTGAGAATGAAATTTTGAAAATCATATATGTTAAACAGGATGTACTGAAAAAGTAATATTTAGGGGTTTTCTTTTCCCCCTTTTTTATTTCAATTTCAGATATCGGATTCAGTTTGACAGTCTATTTTTAATGCATCAAATTGTTTCATTTTCAGTCAGTGAGGGATTAAGAGTAAAGGCGGGAATAAACGTAAAGTCGGAGAAACAGACAGAAAACAATAGCACAGACACACACACGCGCGCGCGCGCGAACACACACACACACACACACGAGCAGGGTTTGCTCTTTAGCAATCGATTAAATGTTGCTGTCATCACGATATAACATTGATTTTTTTTTTTATCATTCCTTCCCATTTCCAGCATTTCCGTATACATAAATAGTCTGTACACTTATCTTTTTAATGTATTGTGTATTGTGTATTTTTTGTATTCAATTTCTGTAAAATATTTATTTGCTTATGTTGGAAATGGAAACAATTAAATGAATGAAAGAAAAAAAAATGACTGAATATTGTTCGCTTAGATATTGCCATATCCAGAGTATAGATTGAATTCTAGGATACCAACTTACATCCCCTAACAAAACTATTTTGTTAGTCTCCGTAACATTTCTTTCAGCAGAGCATGTGTGGCTCCGAGATTTAAATATGAATAGCTTTTGTTTATTACCATCATAATCAGTTCCTGACGAAACATACAACAGGGCGGAAGTTTGTTGTAATATGACAAATTGCCCGTTGCTATATATATATATATGTATGTATATATATAATTGTCATCATGAAGTATGGTACTTTTTCATGTTTCAAGGGAGGTGTTTTGCATTTTCAATGTAAGAAATAAAGTCCCTCATCCTTACAAGCCCGCATCAGTATTGTTTCAGAACGTTATTTCTTTACCTGCAATTTAGAAAAACTCAGAATAGGGGCTTGATACTGTGTTATCTTTTCTTCAAAATTTCTACCTGATATTTTTTGTTTTGCTTTTCATTGTTCCCTCTGAAGCTTCCTTAAAGAGGAATTCAAGTCTAGTTAGAAGTTAGTCCGTTATGTGTAGAAAGATTAAAATCATACGAGTACAAGAGTGAAAATTTGATTAAATTTGGATTTAAAAAAAATCAGGGAAGTTAAGATTTTGTGAGGTTTGGCTAATTTCTACACAATGGTTGTCGTACAGCTGACATGAACATTGAGCTGATAATCTTATCGCCTGGCATTTCTCCATTAATCGGGTACAAAACAATGGCGAAAATTCAATATATCTGCTATTAAAGTGTATAAACATGATATTATTTCTGATAGAATAACTTCAGTATAATGATCAGTTGGAGAGTATCAGGACTTGAGACTGTTTAGTAACTGCGTTTAAATGAAAAACTGTAGATATCATGGTTTTATGTAGAAACTATATGGCAAGCTGTGCTATGTTTACTATTCGTATATTCATATTGACTGTTGAAGAAAAAAAAAGACTTCCTTACTTTACATAAGATTTTAATAAAATTTTTATTGCTGTGCTGTGAAAATATTACCCCTACCAGCCTACTTTTCAGAAAACTTTAAAATGCACTAGAATCCCTATTCAACTTGCAAAATCACTATCTTGAAACAGTATTGCGCTATTTTGTCGATTTAGAAAAAAAAAAGTTTCCTTAGTTTTACTGCTATAAAAGCTGTCCATTAGAGTACCTTTTAAACGCTTGTGTAATCAATGAACAGCACACAATATACATATGTTATTTTTTCTTGTTGTTTTCTCAGAAGACCACCAATGCGTTAATAGGGGTTATGTTAACGCGTTGTTATTGTATTACAATGCAAATAAGAGGTGCCATATCGTCTGGGTATTTGGCTGTGCATGAATGAGGTATAGAAAATGTCATATCAACTTACGGACTCGTCGGGCGGAGTCTACATCTCCCTGGAAATGAGCAAAGGCTGGCTCGGGAAGGCATTCTGTAAAACAAGAGTGAAGAATAATTACCAAGAGAATCAAACCTATAGAGCATTCCCAGTGAGACATCGAATCAATTGCAATAATTGAAATAATTGCATAATCCATGTCCTTGCATGGCGACAGTTACTTTTTGGTTACAAGGAGAAACAAAAACACAGTGACGCTTGGTAGAATATCTTACATGTCCTTACTCTGTTTCAAGGTACATGCAGAGATCCTGCTCGCAATAAATCAAGAAAAAGTGAAGTAGTATTAAAAGAACAAGTATTTACATAATCATGTAAATAACGTACTACAATAATAGTTTAGATGCCATGTTTTGTTATGACAGGTGGAATATCATACAGTGCATTTGGTTACATGTATGTATGCACATTATGTAGGCCTATATATTATATATATATATATATATATATATATATATATATACATGTATAAATACTATATACAGTGATGTACATATTTGAGGGGAGGGTTGAAGACATACACATGAAATTTGGTGGTAAAGTCGTGTTGCCATTGTGTCCACACTCTCAATGGTTGTAAACAATGAATAGAAACAGAAATTGTTCGGATGCAATATTACACCTTGAGTGGCACTTTATCTTGTCTTGAGCTAATTTGTGTGGAATGTTATTCTACATAAAAAATTTCAGTCGTTTTCTAAATAAAGCTGAATGAAATTGTTCGTACCACTCTTACATTCTTTCTTTTAATAGCTTTCTTGTGTTGCAGCGATTCACAGTGTGAAGGGTATCACTTTAACACTTTAACCACTGTAACATACACTGTTTAAATCGTGTTCCTCGAGCGTATACAGAAGTTGCAAAACATAGACAAATAGGGTGCCGAATAAACATTGATCAAACAATAGCAAAATACAACTGTAGGTACAAAACTTCCGCGAGTACTATCTGAAATTGATAGTAATAGGGCGTACCAGTTGTCTTTCATTATTTATTAAATTCTTCAAATCTCAATCTACGAATGTAAAAAAGCGACCCACACAAATCTCCCTTCAATAAACATTTTTGAGGTAGTCTAGGTCCCCGCTTCTCAAATGGTGAGCAGCAAAGCTCTGCCAGGTGGGCCGCGATGTCGGCCAAAATATTAATGAAAATATATGTATTCTATCGAACTGTGCCTCGAAAAAAAAAAACTAAAAAAACTTATAGGGCCAAAGTGGGCCTCGGTTTACAAAAGGTTAAGAAGCTTTGATCTTGATGTGGACTATAGAACAATCACAATTTCAAGCTTTTGATTGGGCAATACCATTTGACGGCTTCTTTAGTATATTTTTGTTTTGTTTATTCAGTTGTAAGATTTAAATTGATTTCCTTACGGCGCATAGTATCATTAACCCCCCCCCCTCCACGCACACACACACACACACACACACACATACACATGCTAGCAGTATAGGTGCTTGTGGCAGTGTCCCGTTAATTGTTTTCTCTCATAGACAAATACTCCCACAATGTCATACTTACTCCCACAGCGCCTGACTAATAAACAAAGCGAAACATAAGCTGGAACCCCCACAACTATTGTACTAGTACATCTTGCTCGTCCACAAACACGCACATGTATCTTTCATCCATGTCACACTATGAAACAGAAAAACACTCCATGGCAACACAGTTTTAACAATAAAATATTACACGCACTAATAACACAGGATGGCACTTGCGGCTAACAAAAATATGCCAATTGTAGCATAAAAATAGCACTGCGTGAGTGTACAGAAGAATACAACATACAGCTCAGGCCACCGTGAAATTCCGACGAGAGTGGGACGTTTCTATTTACTTTCGTCACAGGGCTGCCATTGGTGGGCGTGAAGTTATATACATGGATTGTTTGTTTGTTGTTGTTGTTTTCCCCTCTCTCTCTCAATCGACTTTAATTCTCCCAGCTAATACCAGAAGACATAAAAGCGAAATATGAAATCTCGTCTTCTTGACATCTCGGACAAGTTGGCGAGTTGTGAGGTCAAGATTTCCAGCTATCTGAGATCTTCTCGATCAGACGAGACCTGTTATCTAGCCTTCTCGGACCGGAGAAGTCTAGAACACACGATTTCGGATCTCGCATTCTCGACTTCATGGATCTGAGCTCCGATCCGAGAAGGCAAGATATATTAAAACTCGGAACCAAGACATCGAGAATATATAATCTTATGCACACTAAGAAATACGGGTTCAAATTTGAACCCCAAAATTGTCCCTATACAACCGCCCTAATGGGTGCAACTTTGCAACGCAATAAGCAATTTGCACCCTTAGAGGTTCAATATACTGAATTTTGAACTTGCAGGGGTGCGCATTTGCACCCTCAGTTTTGTGCTAATCAAGGGTGCAAACATGCACCATAAACATTAATACATTGTCAATCAAACACAGCATGGACCACGAGTACCAAGGTTTTACTCGTAAGATCAAACTTATACTCTAATAAATATGTCCGCATCTTTACGAATATAAATATTACGAGATTTAATTTTCTACTTGCATAATAAAAGGTACAAATGTGCAACTCAGGGTGCTGGTATATGGACAAATAGGGTGCAAGTTTGAACCTTCATTTTTTAGTGTGTAATATTTCTCCTTCTTGCCTTCTCGGATCAGAGAAGACAACGAATTCGTCTTATCGATGGCACTGATAAGCTTGCGTAGATATTAGGTACTTTCCTGCCAATCTCGTAATAGCCTCATGGCGATCCATTGTTTTGCGTGTTTTCTCTTTGTTTTAGCCTATATCCAATTCGATGCCATTTATGGGCACAATGTTGTCAATCCTATCTGTCAATCCTATCATATACAGCGCCATGATCCCATCCACTTGCCTTACTATATTGCATCACTTACACACACACACACACACACACACACACGCATACTAAGATAATGTGGTCATTGTGGGCCGCGCCCCACCGGCCCGGGTCGAAAAGGAATAGAACACAGTTCCACGTGCATGCTCCTTCAAAGGGAGACGAAGTGTTCAGAATAGTTCCATGGCATAAATGCTCCTGCGACAATTGCTCCCATGAAATAACTGCCTTTATACAACGTCCAAGTAGATCCTTGTAATTTGATTGGAGGATTGTTGGTGACGTGATATTAAATAAGTACTCCATTCAACGCGCCGTGCAATTTTGGTTCTATTTTTGCGTGCAACTTGGTTCAATTTTTTCGTTCTATTCCACGGTTCGAGAAATTGTACGGTACTGCGTGTACTGTGTGTTGGATATTGAGGATCGCATGCAGCTAGCGCAGGTACGTGTGCGGTACATGCATGCGCATACGTAGGCCTACGTAGTGCTAGTGTACGTGTATGAGCGCTAGTATAGCTGTGACCTGTATCTACACTGATTGCACAAGCCAGAAAGAGAATCGCAGTGGATCCACATGTAAGTATATAGCTATATTTTTCATACATATATAGACTTCTAGGCCTACCTAAGACCAAAAAGATCTACTTGGACGTTGTATAAATCAAATAGTGTATGGTCTTTACTCGTGCAATGGAACGAGATTTCGCACTCGGTGAAAGATGAGGCGCACTATTCAACTCGGCTTCGCCTCGTTGAATAGAGCGCCTCTATCTTTCACCTCGTGCGAAATCTCGTACCATTGCACTCGTGACCATTCACTATTTGTATATTATTTCAATGGGAGCCAAAATGCCCTGTGCTCCAATGTTTTCGACTTACTTCCCCTTCTCACTCACTTCCATGAACTGATGGATGAAAAATGATACTCAAACTAGAATTGATGTTATGTTTTAGGCATATGCTGAACGCTCGCAAGCGCAGCTGCTCACAAAAACGTTCTTAAACAAATCTAAGTATGATAATAACCTGAGCCTATTTTATCCACTTCAAGGGGTAAGAATGACGAGTTGTTTAAGCTGTGCAAGGTTCAGTTGATTCAGTAATTATCGAGCAATAAACGCCCTGCATTCCGTTTACTTTGCTTACTTCGCTTCCATATCTCGTATAACCAACTATGACGTCAATGCTTTTCAATAAAGCAACGCAAGTGTCAATTTGTATAAAGCTATGTAGCGACAAAAACCCATGCAAGACGATAATCATATTAACGTGTTCCATCATCAATTTGGTGATAACGATGGTGATGATAATAATAATCCAGGGCTGCACACTAACCCATTTTTTCTGCCGGTCCAACCTGTCTCTGTCGGACCGGTAAATGCCCCGTTTTACCATTTTTTACCGGTCCGAACAGAAAAATTACCGGTCAACAACGACAACCTAAAAAAACATTAAATGACTTGCAAACTTATTTTCTTGTTTTTTTTATGGACGTACCCCCTTACCCATGTACATTTTACATATTAATATTATTTTTTTTTAACTTGCATTATTAATTGCACAAGAAATAAAAAAAAAGATAGGAAAAAATGGAATGTTTGTTTGTGAATTACAGTGTAAAATGATAATGAACAAAATCAGATTGTATCAAATGCGTTTGTGACTTTTTCTAAACATCGGCGCACGAACTTGCTGCGTAACCTGCTCTTGGTGGTCAGTTGGATTGCGACGATTTAATGAATTATTTTAGCTGTGATATTTTCTGATGCACGCGCTACAAGGGGTTCTTTATTTTCCTCCCGATAATCTATTCGCATTTGTGCATGCGTTCTTGAAAGGTACACGACATGCAGGGCCGAATTCGCAATCCTTTTTGCGCCCATTTCCACCTCAAATATTAGCGGGATTGTGACGATTTCATAAATTACTTCGGCTGTAATATTTTCAGATGCAAGCGCCAAAAGAGGTTGAAAATGTGTCCTTTATTTTTCCCGATAAACTCTTCGAATTTCGTAAGTGCGTTCTTAAAAAAAGATGCACCACATGGCCGAATTCATGATACTTTTTGCGCCTATTTCTACCTCAAATATCAGCGGGATTGTGACGATTTAATAAATTACTTCGGCTGTAATCTTTTATGATGTAAGCGCCGAAAGAGGTTGAAAATGTGTCCTGTATTTTTCTCCCAATAATCTCTTCGTATTCGTACATGCGTATACGACACGGCTGAATTCACGATCCTTTTATCGCCTACTTCTACATTAAATATCAGCCGAATTGTGGCAATTTCATGAATTACTTCAGATGTAATCTTTTGTGATGCACGGACTAGCTAGAATGATTGAAAATGCGTTCTCTATTTTTCTCCCCATAATCTCTTCGCATTCCGTACATGCGTTCTTGAAAGGTATACGACACGGCCGAATTCACGCTCCTTTTTGCGTTTATTTCTACCTCAAATATCAGCGGGATTGCGATGATTTCATGTATGACTTCGGATGTAATCTTTTATGATACACGCGCCAAAAGGGGTTGAAAATGTGTCCTTTATTTTTCCCCGATAAACTCTTCGCATTTCGTAAATGCGTGCTTAAAAGATATACGTCACGGCCAAAAATCATGATTCTTTTTGCGCCTATTGTTTCCTCAAACGTCAACGGAATTGCGATGATTTCATGAATTATTATTCGGCTGTAATCTTTATGATGCACGGGCCAAAAGGGGTTGAAAATGTGTCCTGTATTTTTCTCCCAATAATCTGTTCGCATTTCGTACATGCGTATACGACACGGCTGAATTCACGATCCTTTTATCGCCTACTTCTACATTAAATATCAGCCGAATTGTGGCAATTTCATGAATTACTTCAGATGTAATCTTTTGTGATGCACGGACTAGCTAGAATGATTGAAAATGCGTTCTCTATTTTTCTCCCCATAATCTCTTCGCATTCCGTACATGCGTTCTTGAAAGGTATACGACACGGCCGAATTCACGATCCTTTTTGCGCCTATTTCTACCTAAAACATCAGCGGGATTGCGATGATTTTATGAATAACTTCGGCTGTAATCTTTTATGATAACGCGCCAAAATGGGTTGAAAATGTGTCCTTTATTTTTCCCGGATAAACTCTTCGCATTTCGTAAATGCGTGCTTAAAATATATACGTCACGGCCAAAAATCATGATTCTTTTTGCGCCTATTGTTTCCTCAAACTTCAACGGGATTGCGATGATTTCATGAATTATTATTCGGCTGTAATCTTTATGATGCACGGGCCAAAAGGGTTTGAAAATGTGTCCTGTATTTTTCTCCCAATAATCTGTTCGCATTTCGTACATGCGTATACGACACGGCTGAATTCACGATCCTTTTATCGCCTACTTCTACATTAAATCAGCCGAATTGTGGCAATTTCATGAATTACTTCAGATGTAATCTTTTGTGATGCACGGACTAGCTAGAATGATTGAAAATGCGTTCTCTATTTTTCTCCCCATAATCTCTTCGCATTCCGTACATGCGTTCTTGAAAGGTATACGACACGGCCGAATTCACGCTCCTTTTTGCGTTTATTTCTACCTCAAATATCAGCGGGATTGCGATGATTTCATGTATGACTTCGGATGCAATCTTTTATGATACACGCGCCAAAAGGGGTTGAAAATGTGTCCTTTATTTTTCCCCGATAAACTCTTCGCATTTCGTAAATGCGTTCTTAAAAGATACACGACACGGCCAAAAATCATGATTCTTTTGCGCCTATCGTTTCCTCAAACTTCAACGGGATTGCGATGATTTTATGAATTATTATTCGGCTCTAATCTTTATGATGCACGGGCCAAAAGGGTTTGAAAATGTGTCCTGTATTTTTCACCCAATAATCACTTCGCATTGCGTACATGCCTATACGTCACGGCCGAATTCACGATCCTTTTAGCGCCTATTTCTACATCAAATATCAGCGGGATTGCGATATGTCATTAATTATTTCGGCTGTAATCTTTTGTGATACATTCACCAGAAGGGTTGAAAATGCGTTCTTTATTTTTCTCCCGATAATTTCTTCGCATTTGTGCATGCGTTTTCAAAATTATACATTGCATGCAGGGCCGAATTCGATATTTTTTTTTGCGCCTATTATTGTTTACTCAAATTCCAACGGGGTTGCGAAATTTTCATGAATTACTATTCGGCTGTAATCTATATGATGCAAGCGCCAAAAGGGGTGAAAATGTGTCCTTTATTTTTCTCCCGCTAATCTTTTCCCATTTCGTACATGCGTTCTTAAAAGGTATACGACACGGCCGAATTCACGATCCTTTTTGCACCTATTTCTACCTCAAATATCAGCGGGATTGTGGCGATTTCATGAATCACTTCAGATGTAATCTTTTATGATGCACGCACCAGAAGGGTAAAATGTGTTTTTTATTTTTCTCCCGATAATCTCGTCGCATTTGTGCATGCGTTTTTGATAACCAACACGGCATGCAGGACTGAATTCAAGATCCTTTTTGCGCCTATTATTTCCTCAAATTTCAACGGGATTGCGTTGATTTCATGAATTGTTATTCGGCTGTAATCTTTTATGATGCACTCACCAAAATGTGTCCTTTATTTTTTTTCTCTCTCCTCTATAATCTCTTCGCATTTCGTACATAAGCTTTTGAAAGATACAACGCGGCCGGTCGAATTCATGATCCTTTTTGGGACGATTTCTACCTCAAATATGTAAGCGGGACTGCCATGATTTCATGATTTTTTTTTTCCTCCCTAGTATTATCTCTTCACATTTTGTGCATGCGTTCTTAAAAAGTACACGGAAGAGCCGATTTCGTGATCCTTTTTGCGCCTATCTTCATTATGAGACCATTCTGAGCGAATGAAAATATTCATTTGTGAAATGACTGTGTAAAATGAAAATGAACGCAATCAGATTCATTTACTGTATCGCTGAATATCGAATGTGTTTTTACTTTTTCTAAAAATCGACACAAGTAAATTAGTTCTAACAAAACTGCCACGCTGCTGCGAAGCCGGGATCGGATCGATCTTGCGTTAAAAAATCATGAGTAAAATGAACCAGAAATGCGTGCGCTTCTATCAATGCTTCTTGTCTGGCATGACCGCCGATCGCAAGCAAACGAAAAGCAGTTACACTGTACATGCTCTGCATGTATTGCATTGCATGGCAGTGCGTGACCAGCGCCAAATGCGCAAGCGCGAGGGCGAATAACTGGTCGACTGCTAGTGCTCAAAACTAATGTATGTTTACTGTGCAAAGTGCGCCGGTAGACATAAACGAAAACTTGCGTAAAACTTGTTGAACAGTGCGATATCTTGCATTCTGTTTCTCCCTGATCGGGGCTGCTATTTTTCTTTCTACTGACCCCACCAATGCTTTTTTTATACTGGTCATGTCGGACCGGTAACTTGTGGATTTCCTGAAAAGTTACCGGTCCGACAGTGACTTTTACCGGTCTTTGACCGTCGGACCGGCGCCAGTGTGCAGCCCTGAATAATCATTTATTCATCTTCGAAGGTTGTCGAGAAAGAACAAAAAACAAAACAACGAGAGCATGAATGTGCAAAAGGCACGGTTGTGCGAATCTGCTATTCTGGACTTCTGGATTTGTAAGGACGATTATCACATGTTGATACAATTACTGGTACAATTTGTTGATACATGCTACGGTGGGAAAAAAGTTGTGTATTTAATGTCTTACCAGGGTTCGACGCCAGCGATGGTCCGGTGGCCCGCCCACTAAAAATAGTATCGAGCCCTGCTTATGGACCTTTAAAATCATTTTGTGCTCCTATATTCAAATGTCAAACACTTCAGGGAAATATGTCATTCTTCCTTTATAGACATGCTCTTATCAGACTCAATTGTAAACCCCTAAGTCTGATGAAAAAGAAAATGATATTGAGCATACCTTGAAATCTTCGGCACCGATTTCTCTGGCCACTCTCTGGTAGGATAAACAAGAGAAACACACAATTTTCTCTCTTCCAAATCAAGTGCCAAACATACACAGTCATCACTTTGAGTCGATGTTCCAGTAATATATCAATAAATCGATGAAGTCATTGAATTAAAATCCAGTGAAGAGCAAATGAGAATATTCTCAAACATGCAAGCTTTGAAGCATTTTTTATTTCTTTTTTTTTCCGATTCAAGGAATTACTCTATTATTTGCACATGAAGACAACATGCATGGTTATTCCAGAAAGACGGTATCATTAGTCATATAATTTTAAGAAATATACAAATATTCAAAATGACCTGATTTTTGCGATGTGTGTGTTTGTTAGTGTTTATTGTAAAGAGGATGGTCCTTCACAAGTGAAAATTATTTTGATAATTGGGAAAGGAGTGTACAAGGAATCGTTGTGGAAATAACGTTGACTTCCTAGCTCTGCCTTCCTTGCTCTACGTATTATGTTACCGATTGGGAGAGGGGAGGGGCGAGGCTGGTTAGGGTTGATGTACGAAGGATGAAGCGCATGACAACTCACAAAGTTATGTTTCTCATGACTGCCAGCAACAAAATAAGCAATATGAACCTACAGACCACGTGGTCGACAGACCAACTATACAGCCATGCAGGATGAGCGTTATGTAATTTAACAGTTCATTTTGACCCTATTCTCCTCATCTGTTGGTACTCTATGTTTCTGACTAACGATAATCTTTGTGATGAAGATCTTGACACGTGCGGATGAGATGCGAGCTTCCACACTTTATTTCCCTCTGAAAATACATTCTTGATATTCATTTTCAATACAGATATAAAAACAAAATTATAACTATAACTGTTATAATTACAATAGACAGCCAACCCCCATCCCCCCCCCCAAAAAAAAGAAAAAAAAAATCTTGTCGATACAATTTATGTATCGCCATCACTTGTTACTTTTGAAGCCTTGGAAGTTTTTGTTGGGAGAGTTAGGTTGCTTTCTTACAGTGACAAAACACTAATCGAGGGAAGTGCGGAAAGGCATGGTGGCGGGCACTGATGACACGAAATTATATTTTCGATATTCTGTTCGTATCACAATGTGCCCAGCTGCCGACGCCTTCCACTGCATCCTGGTCAGTTGACCTACGAGTGTATATGATCCAGTTTATGCTGGGTTCCCATATTTGCGCGATCGGCTACACACGCTGCAATTGGCCGTCAGTAGCTGATGGTAGAATTTTTGTGTATATGTCTGTCACAGTTTGCCTCACTTTTGAAATCGTGGTCTCAATCGTGGAGTATCAGTAGTGATGATCTTATCAGATCTTTTCAGATCTTGAGGTCAGTCGTGGCAATCGCATTGCTGATAGACATTTTTTTTTGAACCGTCAAAAACTTGTCCACGATCAACATGACTGCCACAATTTGACCTCAAGATTTGATAAGATAGGATTAGATCACCACGACTTATCTGCGATCAAGACCACAATTTCAATCGTGTCGCAAATTGTGTGATATACATAAACAACAACAACAAACCGGCCAATTGTGGCGTGCGTAGTGATCACGCGACAGTGGGAATCCCGCACAACAGGCACGATCCTTTCACGAAAGCCTTCGAGCGCAGTCAGCCAGCACCATAATATCAACAGGAGACAGCGTGTAAATGCTGTTCTCGTGTTTTGTTTTGTTTTTTCGAAGCAAGTGAAGATTAGCGTAGCAAAACCACCCGAGCAGAGAGATTTTGCAAGTAGAATAATCCATAACTACTCTACTCTCTTCGCCTTTGTGTGATGGTAAGCAAAAGGAAGCAGACGATGCTTTAGAGGTGTTCGAAAGCTGCGAACACATGATGAGCGGCCATAGCCGTGCACATGGTCATGGATGCTCTACGTATGACGAAATAATCGTGTCCCAGCAACCATGCTGATGAGCAACTAAATAGAAGAACTACTGACCCACTATCAACAGATACCATAGCAAAGCAAAAGAAAAAAAAAAGACGTGTAGGATACTGAACACTCAGTGGCAGATCCAGGCGGGGGCGCACCGGGCGCGCGCCGGCCCACTCTTTATTTTTTTATTTTTTTTTTTTGTTAAAACAAAAGAAATAAAAATTAAAAGATGGGGGTGAGTGTGCAACCCCCCCCCCCTCTTTAATTTTGTAAAACAGCTACATTGTACCTCATCCCACGTCAGAAAACAGTGGCAGTGGTCCTCTCGATCTCTCGAGAAGTGTGTCAGGGCATCCAGTGTGTGTGTGTGGGGGGGGGGGGGGGAGGGGGGTCATGGAAGGGATTATTTTTTTTGAAAATCATTGGGAAAATGTACACGTTCCTTAAAGGGGCATTCCAGACATTTCTTTATGAATATTATTTCACATTAGAGTGCATAAATCAATAGTGCCATTAATAGATTTGTGGAATTTATTGTGGCCCCCGAGAGCAGAGCAACCAATACTCTGGGAAAAAAAAAAAAAAAAAAAAAAAAAAAAAAAAAAAAAAAAAACATGATACACTGAACGAGGATGATGACAAAGGAGGCTCACATATTCCAGTAATGTAGCCATGTAATTTATCAGATTCCACTTGCTTAAGAAGTTCACCCTGTGTATAAATTATGCATGCTTTCTTCTTTTGTTCTGTTTCCTTGAGCACCCAATTATGCTTTCTAATGTAAAGCTGCTATACCATCATTTTTGTTAATTGTGATTTGTAATGAACAATGTTCTTATTCCTCATCCTAATGACGGAAAATTCTGAGACTCTGTGCCCAGTATTTATAGATGCCAAATGCAAAAGTCTAAAAATCATCTGAAGGTCTCCTTTAAACATTTAGCTATTAGGTTCAAGTGCTTCTGGCATCTTTCATAGGCGAACACTAGTTGCCTGCAGTGAACTAAAATGTTTAGAAAAAAAAAGGTTATTTTGTTAACCACAATGAGTTGATTTCTGTTCGAAATCCGAACGGCTACAAAGATTATAAATGGAAAACACTAAAGCTGTGTCTCAAAAATTTCACTCAAGTGTAAGGGCACACAATAAACCCCCTTTCCCGATGGATTTGTAAATCTCCCACACACCGGTAATTTTAGAAAACCAACAGCACATAAGTTTTGCAATCTTTAACGTTGTAAAGGAGGCGTATCTGTTTGATGTAGAACTAAAACAAATGTTAGCTAACTCTGATGGAGACAACATACAAAAGCATGCAAGATACGAGCATTGACACATAGTGATTATGCAGATGCTGCAAGCTCTTAAAAATGTTTTTAATCCTGTAAGTCATTTGAATAAAGGTCATGCTAATGAGATGTGTATAAAGCTCTTGAATAGCCAAAGCATCCCGCACACTGTTAATAAGCCAGCCTAGAATGTTAAAGAAAGCATAATTATTGTATGGTACTTAAAAAATAAAAACAATCAACTCATAAATCACAAGAGACCTGACTTTGAACGGTTGGATACGTATAACATTTCATTTAAACCGTTGCTACACAAGCAGAGTTTATTATTAGTAACTTTGTGCTTTTAGCAAAGTTTCAAGGCGATATACATTCATTATACAAGCACAGAAGCAAATATAAATTAGAAAACTACATGGCAACAACTGCTACGAGCAGCTCAATGTAATTATAAGTCTCTTGCATACAGCTCCTGCTCTTGGCCGACTGAGTGACAAGTATCAAAATTGTTAAAAACTATTTGTTGCTTTCTAGAATAACATTTGACTCGCGTGATGAGTAAGATAGTATATGTCAAACATACATGCCTTGGGCGTTGTTAGAGATATTGCTATAGATTATATACTCCATGAGATTTTTTTTTTTCGTTACAAGAGCGTGCTCACTCAGAATACATAATTACAAAAGAATTACGTCACCACGTTCAAAGTATCCCGGCTGGAAGGAACACAGTGTATCAAAGTGTGTTAACAGTGTGTTCACATAGTCGACTATAAAATTAGTAGTGGAGACGCTCGAATTTATCAGTGTGAAGATGATTTCACACTGTGGTGTGGTTTTTCATAGAGAGTTCACAAAGTAATGTTCTGTTTCACACTGAAGTGATAATTCACACTGTGATCACATTCTTGTTAAAACGCTCGAATTTAACAGCGTGGAGAGATTTCACAGTGTGTTTACAATGTGTTTACACTGTGTTCTTTCCAGCGGGGATTACCCACAACAGGCGCATGTGAGAAGCAACCCATTTCAGGCCGGGATTCCCAAGAGTTCTTTCCGCCGGAAGTGCCATCTGAAGCCCATTCAGACGTGATCTCTAATCTTAACGTTATATAAATACAATCCACTCCACGTTCAAGTTTACCTCATCAAATATATTTATAGATAGATACGTAGATAGATAGACGGTATTTTATCGATATATTCATGTCTTGCAGTCATATACATCGCAAAAGAGACAACATTGGGTACAAAACAAGTACTCATATCAACTAAAGAGTAAAGTACAATGGAAGAGTTGTGATTGTGAGCGGTATCGTTATATCTCAAATTTCATAACTTCTGTTCGTCTGGCGTAACTCCTCTTACTACAAGTACATTCAACTTGAAAACAAAAAGGGGTTTTCATATAGAAAAGGGCGTTGTCTCCCCCCCCCCCCCTCAAAAAAAAAAATGCAGCAAAATCCGATAGATATCAAGGATGGTATACGTTAAGGCAATTGGAAGTTTGTTTGAAGTTCTGTTAACTGAGCTCTTTAAAAAGAAGGTGTCTTGGCAGCGTAATTTAGACGAAACTGAATAATTCTTTTGTGTTGGGAGCAGGAGAGATACGACTGCTTTCATATAAGTCTAAATAATTAATGTTTGTCCTCGTCTATGACGTCGATAAACACAGAGGGCATTGTGATATCATGGAGACGGTTCTGGACTGTGAGCACGTGAAAGGAAGAGCCCTGGGTTCAAAACTTGCCAGACGCGTGCGTGTTTAGGGCAAGATGCTTTACTCACCATGCCTCTCTTTTTCACACAGATGTATAAGCGACTAGTAATATAATTCAAATTGCCGGAACAATACGGGAAAGCAAGTCGTAAAGAACATTAAACACTAAAAGATTGTCCTCACTGAATGGAGTTACAATCCAGTGATATGTCATTATCACACATACTGCGACAAAGACAGCATTTAGAAAATCTGAGAATTCGAGAATTTACATATCCAAAAGGTCATGATCCGATCTTTTCGCGTGAGACGCAATGTGAGGGTCTCTGTCTACAAAAGGATGTTACCTTCTATGGACTTGAGACAAGTACTGCCAGAATTCCATATTTGGTCTAATGCAACTCTCACGATTCTGACGTTAAGTGCTGTTTTGCCCTGATATCTTTACTATTTGACTCAGATCACCTCTCTCTCTAGAGGTCGTTCACCTCTGGTTGCAGCAGTCTTGGATAATAAATTTGCAGTGAAAATGCGTGCATTTATGTCACTTTGAGACAACTCTAATTGTATTACTGCTTTCACAACCAACACCCTTGCGTATGCAGATGAGTTGTTCTTGGATGGTTCGTTTCCGAGGCATTTTATTCATATTTTCGCATAATTCGATTATTAATGACCTCAACTTTCCTTTTATCAGCTCTTGCGGGAAATGTTTAATCAATTAAGTTCAAATTAGTTACTAAATTGATTTACGATTCTATCGTCAGAGCATTCCTGAGTGGCATTGTGTTGATTTTGGTGCCAGATATCATTATGTATGATTTCAGAAAGACTTTCATGTTACCTGTGCTAAAATCTAGGCGGCCATAGCCAGCGACTTTTTCCCCCAAAAAAGCACGCGTCATATCTCACTCATAAATAGAAACTTTCTAATATTCACCCGGAGTGGATCTTTTAGAAATTGCAACGAAAGGCAGTAATATTGCCTATCGTACAGTCTATAGCATGTACTCTACAGCTCATCCAAACTAGGTGAATTTGGGTTCTTACTCTTTCATGCATACGAAATTAACCTTCTCCGCGCATGCGTAAATCGTATCTACGAGCACTGGGCGTTGCATCAGAGAGTTGGGGGACACAGACCCATCTCCCTGGTTGCATCACCCAAAATTATCCTCAATCCCGGCCTGAAGGGGTTCAAAATGGATTAGTATAACCATTCACCTCGCCTGCGGTTGCCTTGGTCGGAGTCCCTCCGACTTTCCCGGCCCCTCTGCCCCGTGCTCTCGCGGCCACTTTCGCGGTGGCGGTTGCGGTTTTGTGACTCACGGTTTTCCGTCTGCCGCTTGTCCCTTGCGCCAATCGGTCGGTCTGTGGTTTCAGCGCCGCTGACGTCAAGCTGATATTGCCGCTCATTGGTGGAAAGTTTACCGCCGAAGTATTCCAGCAGCATGTCTTCTCCATCGCCGTTGTCATGGTAGTTGGGCGTGTCCCCATCCTAATGCACAACCAAAGATGGGTTGGGAATAGAAAGAAATACACTCGAGTTACACAGCTGTGATAGATCTAAATACGTAACGCTTTAGCTTTAAAAAAAATAAAAAATAATAATAACTTCATTCATGCTTTAGAGCTGATGCATTGGTCTGGAGTATCTTATAACTTACTGCTAGAGGAAGGGCAAGTGCTATGATACTCATTTTCCGAAACAAAAACAAAAAATGTCTGTGTATACCTCATCGAGTGCGGACAAACTGCCAGATTCTCCTTTCGATTTGTCGAGTAAGCCAGAAGTGTCACTAGAAATGGACGATTTCGATTCAGTTTCCTTATCTTCTGCAGTAAGAGCATCGGAAGCACCAGCTTCTATTGGTCCCTCGGGGATGGCTGGGCTGTGGGCCGGTATTTGAACGCCGCTGGTCAGGGCGCAGTCGTCTTCCAATCGCTGCATCCTGGCGTGCAACGCCGAGATGTCCGCGTGCAAACCCTGGATGAGGTAACTCTGGGCACGCACTTGAGACAGCGCGCAGACGGCTGGTGCAGTAGCCAACACGAGGGCTGTGACAATAGCGCAAAACCGGGCCAAGCTCGGCATTGGTGAACCAGTCTCTTCGACATGCATGCTGGTGATGCCGAGATCGGACGTTTTCTCCTTATAAGCCGCCATGATTCCGAATTTGCACTCGTCTAGACGCTCTTCACAATTTCAGACTTCGATTTGCCTCGTGTGTTGAATACTGCATTACTGGCAGACACTTCTGTGTTAGAAGTGCACCCAACGTGCGTCTACTCATCATGCCACCATGAACAACAACTGGATGTTTACAATTAGAATTTGAACCCCGAACAACCCTATAACCGATCACTTACCTGTACTCGATCGCTTGATCGTGCGGATCGTTCTCTCCTATTTGGGGAGAAAGAAAAAAAAATGTGCAAAATCTAGAGCCCTATTCCCCAGGTCAGCTCAAACAGGTTGTCTGCTAACTTTACGCACTGGAAGTAGCCCTGGATTTCTACAAGACCCTACCAAGCAGTGCGCGGTTAAGGGCCACGTTCCTCGTCTAAACTGCGAACTTAGGCGGGGCTGCGTCCTCTGATTGGTCAGAAGCAAACCAACAGGCACTTTGACAGCAGTTCATCAGCATACTCGGCAATGCCGTCGGCGAGGCGGCTTCTTACAGATGAGTTCACATTTTAGTCTCCTGCAGTTTTCGCGCCCTTTGTTCCTGTTAACGATGCCTAAAAGGGACCTGGAAGACAGCCAGATTCTTGATGCACACATGTCTGACTAGCCATGTAATGAATTTCAGGAAATAAGAGACATTTTCCAGCAAAAAGAAGATATCAAACGCGAAAGGCCAAGAGCTGAATATACTTCTACATGACCCATTTTATGAGTTTCAAGAGTTTCCAGCTATCTCTTTAAGTCAATGATTTAGTAGACTTAAAAACATACATTGTTTGCTGGTAGGTCGGTGAATTGGATGCAACAAACGAAACCATTTCAAACAAAATACAATTCCTCACACGATATTTCTGAGACTACTGTCAGGCCAAGAGATACACGTATGGCGAGTGTTGTCACGCAACTTGCTTTTTTAAAAGAGACCCAGCTTTCGTGTAAGCTTACTGTAGCATTTTGATACCCAGTGTGCCTCAATTTCTCTCATATCTCTGTCATTTCCCAATTTAACTGTATAATATCAAGCAAAGTTTGAAGGGAAGTTTCTCATAACTCGTATGTAGATTCAGTGAAATCAGGGGTCATTAACGAGCTCGCGACACCCACTGTTCATACAGCCCACGACCTCGACACTATAGGCAAAAAAAGGCCCACGTCCCAACTCGACATTAGGTAAATAATGCTACAAGCTCGACACTATAAAATACAGGAAAAAAAACCAAAAAAAAAAACCAAAAAAAAAAAAAACTCGAGAGACCTACACTGCGTATCCCGTGATATTATGTCAATCTCTTGATATTTTTTTTTTTTATGCCTCCGCCACGAAGTGGAGCCGGAGGCATTATGTTTTCGGGTTGTCCGTCCGTCCGTCCGTCCTTCCGTCCGTCCGTCCTTCAGTCCGTCCGTAATCAAATTTTGTGGACAGCGTAACTCAAAAACCTTTGAAGGTGTCCTAATGAAACTTGGCATGTATGTGTATGAGGGGGTGAAGTTGTGCCTATCAACTTTTGGGTGCACATGCTTAAGGTCAAAGGTCAAAAGGTCAAGGTCAAATGCTCTAGATTTCACTATTTCCCCCATATCTACGCAATGCCTGAAGATATTGTCTTGAAACTTAGTGTATACAAGTACTACCCAATCAAGATTCTCTATTCAGAGTTTCAGGTCATGAGGTCTAAGGTCAAAGGTCAAGTGAAAATGTTAAAATTTCACTTTTTTTCTCCATATCTCGGAAATGGTTCAAGGTATCTTCATGGAACATAGAATATATTCATGTACTGACTGGCAGTGATCATCCAGGGAATTTGTGGTCATTGGGTCAAAGGTCAGGGGTCAAAGGTCAAGGTCAACTCTTCAAATTTGACTATTTCCGTCATAGTTATGCAGTGCCTGCCGGATTTTTTCTTCTAACTTGGTGTATACATGTATTACCCAATAAAGATTCTCTGGGATTTTTTTTGTTTGCCAAAATGTCAAAGGTCAAAAGGTCAAAGGTCAAATGAAAGTGCTTCTTCCTCCATCTTGGAAGTGGCTCCAGTTGTCTTGAAACTTAGTACATATTTATGCATGTTCTGCCTGACAGTGATTCTATTATGAATTTTAGGGTCATAGGGTCGAAGGTCAAGAGTCAAAGGCCATGACAAAATGGTAACAATTTACTATTCAATACAGAAATTGCACTTTTTCTCCATACCTTGAAAATCACTCAATCCATAAAGTTACAAAAATTGAATGGTCAAAGTCAAGTAAAAGTCCTCAAATCCCAAAATACATCCTCTCCCATCATTCATCCAATTTAACCTACATTGTAGGTCAAGGAAGGTGAACATTCAACACATTTCTGACAAACATGTCAATTTAATATTTTGCCAATTTATATATGTGAAACTGTCATCACACATTGTCCACATGTACTATAGACCTATTAGGAGAATCATGCATTATGGCGGAGGCATGTCAGTTGCCATAGCGACATTTCTAGTTTTGTTTTGTTTTTGCCTAGTCTCGAGCTCGTGGGCCGTGTTTGTCTAGTGTCGAGCTGATGGACAGTATAGCTCGTGGGCTGTATGACTAGTGGGCTGCATAACTCAAATGTTGTAAGACTCGTGGGCTGTATAATTCATGGACTGTATGACTCGTAGGCTATTTAGATTGTGGGTTGTCTGACTCGTGGGCTGCATGACTCGTGAGCTGTTTAACTCGTGGGATGTATGACTGGTAGGTAATATGACTCATGAGTGTCGAACTCGTGTGGTGCACCCTGAAATCAGACTTGTTTTTGACATCGATTGATAATTTGAGGGGAAAAGGACAAACATTTACACTGGTTTAAAAGGATATAAATGTGTAACTAAAGTTTTCCTCCACAAGGCACAAAGTTGTCTTAAAGCACCAAGGGAATGAAAATTGAAATAAAGATTTATCAACTTTCTTTCATATTCTATTCATATCGCTATCTTATTGTGACATCAAGTATTGTTGCGGGACCCCCATCTAGAAAGAAGGAAATTCACACATTTAAACGGATTGTGCGACTTTCGTTGAAATAATCATTTGAATCAAGATTATTATATAAGAACGATATGAAATTTCATTTTTCACATGCTACAATGAATAGTGATAGCATCTTAATAGCATTATGTCAGTTTGGACAGTTATATCAGGTGACGACATCATCACGTCACAAATTTACCCTTGGTTTGTACACATTATGTAAGCAGTACCCTCGGGTGATAATTAATTTCAGCAGTTAAAATATCTTAACCCCTAAAAGCCTTCATCGCTCGGTTTAATAGGAGAATACAGCAATAATTGATGCTCATTTTCCATGCTTATTTCATACAGAAAAAGAAGAAAGTGTAGTCAATGGGACTCTTGTGAAGCTACTATATCACTGTGTCATCTAATTTGCATAATGTGGTCGCTACAATAAGCAGTTAATGAAAACACGTACGACATTTTGAAACCCCTAACATTCTTAATGTAAGTCCGATTTTTATGAATCCTGTACCACTATATTTATTTGATCGTCATGCCGCATAATTAGGGTCCACCAGAACAGGGTGTGGTGCGGTACTTCAAAGATTTGGTTGCGTTTGGACTGTAATCAAGTTTTGTTTTTGTTTTTCATGTGAAAAAAAAAAAGTTATTTCCTGTCAGCACATTTAACAAGATTTTGAGGGATGAAGTCTCCCGTAAGAAAGAAATGGGGAGGGGAGGGCCCTTCCCTCTCCCATTTCTTTCTGGGGGTATTCACAACATGAAAAGGTTAGACTTACGTTAGGAGTGAGGTATAGGGGGTGGGGTTCCAGTTCTACGGTGTGATTCCAACTACCTGTGTGACTACTGAATTTCTGAACTCTGGCACATATAGGCCTTTGACAGCAGTTCACTTACTTTCGTGATGCCAACTGGTTTATTCATTCATTTTCTTTTCTCCGGCTCGGATCGTTCTGCAGGGAATTCTTGCGGAAACACGTGCTGCACAGACATTCACGTACGCCCCGTACATGACCGGCTATGAACCATGCATCTGTACAAGTTTGTCAAAAGAAGAGCTTGATTCAGTGGCCGCAGTAAAGGCGTTGACATTGAACGGATGACTGAAAATAAAGAGAGGAGAAACAGAAAGTGAAAGTTTCATCAAAGAAAAAAAGGCCAACGAACAGCTCAAACTGAGTATTCGAGTTTCCCTTTCGGTGATGTCAAATCACAATGATGAATAGACATGGGTTCAATATGCCGTCGCCTCTCAAGTTTCCCCACTCCGAGGAACGTAAATCTTCCCATAATTTTCTTACACGGGATGAACGTAGAAGGGACAAATAACTGCACATTTCATTGTATAATTCCAACCATTATGTTTTGATAGGGAGAGTTTGGTGGCGAATATTCTAAGCCCCAAAGTTAATGTTATGATATTCTCATGTTAGAACCAGTGCAACATTTGAGCTCGCAAAACAGAGGTGAATATCAGCAATCTTTTAACATCGGAATGATAGTGAGACAAGTTTAGGATCAAAGGTCACGACAAAGAGTGGGAAAACAGATACTTATAGTTACTTAGGCCTACATGCTCCATGGAGGAGTCTTTCTTCAGTTACATAGGACTTACTCAAATTACCAAATGGGATAACATCTATACCTTGGTTAAAGGGAACCCAAACCCAAAGAGAACCCACACCCAAAGAGAAATGTGGATTGAGTGAAAGCAGCAACATTAGTAGAACATATCAGTGAAAGTTTGAGGAAAATCGGACAATCGATGCAAAAGTTATGAATATGTTAAGGGTAGCAAGTTTATTCCCCCTGCTTTCTGAAAGCGGTTAGTCAAGTTCTCTTTTCATTATGCTAGAAAAGTGAATTTTTGTGGAATTCCCTTCATATTTTCTTTGTATTGTTGTCCACACATGACGTCATGACCTCAAGTAGTCTCCTCATCCAGCGGTTCCAACACCAAAATTTTAAAAAATTCATAACTTTTGCATCGATTGTCCGATTTTCCTCAAACTTTCACTAATACTTTCTACTAATGTTGCTGCTTTCACTCAACCCACATTGCTCTTTGGGTTTGGGTTTGGGTTCTCTTTGGATTTGGGTTCCCTCGTTATTTCTTTGCATGATAAGAACATACCTGAGTTAGACAACGTACTTGTACTCCCTACCGTACGAGATGGTGATTGAATAGTTTGTTATAAAACAATTTGTTACGAAAAATTAGTTTGAAATAACGCAACGCTTAGTCCCCCCCCCCCCCCCGCCCCCATCCCCACGTGTTGAAAATGATGGTTATTCCAGAGTAGGGTCATAATGGTATAACAGCTGGTTTAGTTCTGATGGTCTTAGAGCGGAAATTACTCCACATTAGAGCTGGCTTTGATGAATAGAGTGATACTTGTGACTGATGAATTTGCAGGAGAGTTTTATTTTCGGAATCATTGACACGTGAATGAGTTGATTAAGTTTTCATTAAACAAAAATCAGGAAATGATTACTCAATGGTGGAGTTGGCGTTGATGAAAAGTGAAATAACTTTGTAGAAGGAAGATTGGGTTTTCGGAATCACTGATAAAGTGAATGATTTAATAAAGTTTTCATTACAAAAAAAAAAAGAAACGACGAAACAAATCAGGCAATAACGGGGTCATGGCTGTCTGTGATTATCACCAATATTGTTTGTGAAAGCGCAGAGAAAGGAAGAGAACGGAAAACGAAAGAGAGGAAAAATTTGCCAGTCATCATGCACGGATCTGAATTAAAAAAAAAAAAAAAAAAAATCATTGGAAACGCCCCTTTTTGAGAAACAATAGTCAAACTTCTTTTCAGTGACAGTTTAAATCATTACCTTAAACAACGATTAACAGCACTGTTTCGAGGAAAAAACAAAAAGAGGGAAATGAATGAACCCCCCCCCCCCAAAAAAAAAAAAAATTTACTTTCTGTTTCGCAGTATTTCATTTTGGCTGTCCTATGACCTCTTTTTTCGGGGGGGGGGGGGGTGGAGAGGAGGAGGGGAACGACACATAGCTTTGCAGGTGACCGTTGGACTCGTTACCATAGTTCGTGAAGGTTTTCCAAATCCAGCGGGAAAGTGTTGATACAAATGAAAAACAAAGAGGACGCAAGGATAGACTACTCTATGTGATGTCAAAATAAACTTAGTCAAAATTAATAGAACAGTAAAAGTTTCATGAAACTGCTTTAAAGATCTTGATAGCAAGGAAACAGTTGATCTAGAGGATAGGATATCTTTTTCTTAAAAAGTCTCGAACAGGAAACTCACCGACAACTTGGCTGGAAACAAATGGAGGTCTGATGGCCTCATCTCCATCACTATGACTGTGATTACTCTATCACCATTACGTTTGAACGTGAGATACGGAAAAATGAAGTGTGAATTGATTCACTCTGAACATGGAGACGTGTTTTGATTTATTCTTGAGAGTGCTTAGTGTAAATAATTTATCGCTTTATTCCTACATTTACTCTTACAAGACGTTTACCACCTTGCTCAGACATGAACATCATACGCCTTTGTGTTGCTAGTAATCGAAAACATCCTCGCATTTGGGCTTGTTCATTTTTCATCACTCCCTGCCCCCCCCCCCCCCACCACCACCACCACCACTACCACCACCATTGGGTTAATGCACCCTAATCAGTGTGTTGCGTTGAATGACTGAATATTCTACGTGCATGGGACCTCCGTATTTTTATATCCTACCAGAGAGAAATGTGTTTTGCCTCTATCCAGGGGACCCTTTAATATCATCAGAACACATAGCATTGCTAAGCAAAACTTTCTGGGATTCGAACCTGCGCCCGAATGCTACAAGGTAGATATACCGACTGAGCCAATAACTCTTGCAGTAACACTGCGGATTACCCATTTTTAATTTCTCTTTTATCAATATTAGTATAGTAGTAGAACATTTATCCGGTTTATGTCAAACCATCAGCATACATGGTTGAACTTTGAAAGCATGGCAAATTACAAAATGTATATAGGGTATTGATATGATGTGGTGATAGTGGTCGCCACCACATAATGATTTTATGTTCTTTAGCTTTGGTGATGCCTTCATTAACTAAAAAACATTTCCCTTGATTTTGATTTCCAAAATGTATGCCCTCAATGATTATGATGTCTATGTGATTAGGCACTGGAGTACTTAGTTAACAATGTGAACAAAATTAAGTCACCTCGTCATGTTTTCCTTTCTCTTTCATTTCCTTTTACAACGAAAGGGAAACTGATTTACGTCGTTATATATGTCGGCATCATACTTTCAACAACGGTTGGAAGCATCTTGGTACGTGGGGACACCTTGGTATAGACAGAAGATATTATTCTTGACTTTCAAACTGGTGTTCCGAGTTCGAATCGCGCCAAATGCTTTATAAGCTCTTGATGTTTCTATCGACAATGTTCCTCTCTACGCAGGTACATCAACGGATCCTGGCATCGTTGGGATAATAATAATGGCAGGGCCCTCTGGTAGAGCAGTGGTGACAATGAGGAGGCTACCCTGGATAAGCAAAATGTATACATGTATCATTATTTTACCCGCGCCGTCATGTTAAAAGTGCGACCTGGAGCTTGTCATGGAATACGACGTATCATCGGGATCCGTACAGTGGGTGCATGGACGCCGGGGGGGGGGGGGGGGGGGGGTGATGACCTATATTCACCAACATTATTGTAATCAAAGCGTTTAGGAATCTCCCTGCTACACATGCACCCACATACACAGGAAAAAAGGGATCGTGCTCTCCACATAGGGCTGAAAAACGTCGTAAATCTCTCTGAATTCGATGAGGCAGAAGAAAACTTTCTCGTCCTATTCTATTCAGATGTTGACGCCGACGAAAACAATTTGTGATAATCATCAAGAAATTGGGTATTATGATTATCGCTATGTCATTGTACTTAAATGTGGTAGCCTAGCCACAATTTCATGGCTTGATTCGCATCCTTAAGAGACTTCCTTCGAAGACTGTCATACATAGCATTGGCTGATGATAAATTATGATTTGTTTGTTATTGTTAGCAACTGGACATCAAAGTGCCTTTCTCGTCGCGGAAGGAACAAAAAAAAAGGGGGGGGGAGTATACAACAGTAAAAGTGTATTGGTCTCGGTCGAGAGGAAGACCAGGGAATCAAGACAGAGAACACCACGGTTACACATGGGACAACTCTTTTAGAGGACCCAGAGATGCAAACAACCTTCGCTCCACAATACAAATAGTACAGTTACCTATGTTCTGAGTTGATTACGTTTGACATCACCAGAATAAATCTCTGTACTCTCTAACGCGATAATTTCGGCACAGGCCATTGTGGATGAACGAAAAAAAGAAGTGAAAAAAGAAAGAAGAAGGGGTACTCATTGCCTTCGGCAGCGCGAAATGAAAAGAATTGACAAGTGATTCATTACGTAACGTTATAAAGGGAAAAAAAAAACCTAAATCGAGCTCGGACCCGCTCATTCTATTTTATTGTTCAATACAGGGACAAGGAAGGCGTGTCCTGTTCGGAATGCTTGTAAATACAAGGTGAACTT